>NW_024885088.1:2690990-2905119 GCF_019232065.1 Centrocercus urophasianus | reverse complement strand
AGCGGCGACCGCCCCCGCCTCCTTCCTGCCTCTGCCTAGCTCCCCTTCACCGGGAGAGACATGTAACGGAACTGGGACGCCAGCACGGCATTGTGGGAGCTCTTAAAGCCGCAGCCGCCCGCTGCCCCCCGCCGCCGACGCTCCCGGCCCGGGGGCGGGCAGGCAGCCGCAGCCTGTCAGGGAGAGAGGCGCTGCAGCCCCGCCGAACGGCGCGGCCCGGCACGCACGGCACCGGCGCCCGGCGTGCTCCGGCTCGGGGGGTTGGCCGAGCTGAACCCCCGGCTGAGCCGCGGATCTCTCCCTCCAATCTCTCTCTCTCTCTCTCTCTCTCTCTTATTTTTCTTTAATCGTCGAGATTTTCCTATTGTTTCTGGAAGAAGCAGGAATGCCTTTGTTGCTTATTTTTAACTGGAAGCCGGCAGGCAGTGCTTGCTATTGTTTCTGCCCTGGGCTTTTGATGGTGGAAAATTCCCCGGAAAAAAAAAATAATAAAATAACAACACAGAGCAGCGAAGAATCTTATGCGAGAGGCTATTTTTGGCACCAAGTTTTGAGCAAGAACTTTTAATCAGTTGTGTGTTTGTACAGCTTGGGATAGGAAGATGACTGTTCCTAAGATGAAAAGAAACAAAATGATTCACGGGTGTTTTCTGCCTCTCCCACAGCAGTGCTGCCCAGCTTTTCCCAGGGCCAGGCCTTTGCCCTCCCACCCCTGTAGCACATCACGTTGATGGTTTGTGATGGAGTCTCTCAGAACTCTTTCTGCTGTTTTGGTTACCACTATCTAATGATGGTTGTCCACCAGTGGATCTGGATCTTGGGTTATGATCACATCCTAACTACTACTACTAAATACACACCCTACTACTGAGCATATTTGTTGTAAGCACACCTGGCAAGACAAAAAGTTCCTGCTGAGAAAGTTTTCGGGGCACAGAAGGATGTAACTTCTATGCCTGACGTGCTTCTGAGCCTTCTTGTGCTAGCTTAGACAGGAGGAGCTGGCCACTAGTTTTTGTAGACAGCCAAAGGCACATGTAATGAGGTATGAGTAAGAAGAAATAGCAGAGATAAGGTGAATCAGTCCAGGAGCTGGTGGTCTGCATGGTCAGCTGTGTATACACCTTGAATCGTAGACTATCCCAAGTTTGAAGGGATCCACAAAGGTCCCTGAGTCCAACTCCTGGCTCGACACAGGATCACACAAACATCAAACCCTATGGCTGAAAGCAGTGTCCAAAAACTCTCCAGCACTTGGGGCCGTGCCCACTGCCCTAGGCAGCCGGTTCCGTGTCCATCGCCGTGTGGTGCAGATCCTGTCCCTAACCCCCAGCTGCCCCTCCCCTGACACAGCTCCATGCCGGAGCCCCGTTGCTGTCCCCCAAAAGAAGAGGGCAGCACTGCGAGTACGTCAACCTTATGAAACAGGAAAAGGGATGCCTCCAGCAATGCACTGGGAGACCAGTTTTCCTGCAGTCTGCAAGATGAGATTAGTTTGCACTAAGCATTTCTTCTTTCAAGGGTATTAATAAAGATTGTCGCCAGATAATTTACTAGCACGAAAAAGGGCTGCATTTTCCAGACAGACTGCTTGTTGCGAATGTTTAGCCAAATATTCTTGTAAAGCTCCTGAGAAGTGCTGCACTCATAGTACTGCAACTTCCTTTTTTTCTTTAAGCCAGTAAACACAATAGAAGCTGTAAAACTCCTGTAAGATCCTTTCTCAAAATCCAGCCTCCTCAGGAGCTCCTACGAAGGAAGGATAGCGATCTGAGAAACCGATTATTGTTGGAAGGAAAAAAGCCTTTTTCAACAAGTTAATGGTTTACTGAAAACAAGTACTTGATAAGTCATTGGGATTGTATTGTTTACCACTCCAGGTGTTCGCAGAACATCAAACACCCAATTTGATATTGAAAGGGAGCTTTCTGATTAGCTTCGCAGCCTATCAAACAGTTTTCATGCACTTGCTATCTAATTTCCTGTCAGAAAGTTTGAATTTAGGGGAGAAAATCACCCTACTATAGAGGAGAAATTCATGGCAGTAATTAAGAGGCTCTTGGTGAAGACGTTCAGAGCATACGTAAAAAGGTATAAAAAATGTTTATGCTCGGTATTGGCTGGGTGTTTCACTTGCTGGTTGTGTCAGTTTTTGTAGCTAGAAAGAGCGCTGACATTTCAAATATTCTAATGTCTTCATTCCCCTCCTTCCCTCGTGTAATTTAGGTTTTAAAGGCACTAAAGGTGACACATTTCTGCTTCTTCAAAATAGTGTACATGAAATTTTCAGGACACTTTTTGCACAGGTTATTTAAACCAATATGTCCAGAAAGGGCATCAAATACAATGTCATGAGTGATTTTTCACATTAAAAATTGAACTCCTTGGAAAGGTGAGATGTTGTAAAAATAGAGAGAATTGGTTGTATCGTTGGGACTGTGTAATCATGTGGCATTTGATCAAGGCCAGCTCCAACAGTGAAGATGACAATGGCCATTAAAAAGGAAAAAAAAAGGGGGGGCACAGGGTGATGGGGACGACAGAGGGAGCGGGAGTCGGCCTCAAATCCAGCCATAAAACAAGGCTGGATTGTATAAATTCCTCCACTACGTAACATAGCAGCCTAGTTGCTCTCTGAGCCATACTGAAAGAACAAGTGCCTGTTTCCCTAGAAATTGTGTGAGGAAGGTATGGTAGAGGGGTGCTAAGTTAAACCATCTGAGAATAAGACTTTGTGCTGCCGTGGAATGTCTCTTCCTGGGACCCAATGCTACCCCAATCACTTCCTAACTTAATTACATTATCTATATTCCTCAGTAAGCTGTGTTTTATTCACCTTGATTCACTCCTTCCTTTGTGCATTGCTGAGAAAGGTGTAGGCTCTTAAATCAGTAAAACACTCAGGCACGTCCTTACATTTTTGTGGAAATGCCACAGACCTAGCCAGAGATATTTCTTTTTATGATCTAGATCACTGCTTGATGTATTTGGAGACAGTTTCCTCATAAAGATCCTACTACCTGTTTATCTAAGAGTAATTAAAGAATCCTGGGCAAGTAGTAAAAGGTGCTGTCAATGCTGGCATTGAGTGTCACACACCAAACTCCTTGTACTACACAGGTATGCACACAGAGTCTTGCACACATGTTCTTAATGATGACAAAAGAGAGAAAATAGGCCCACATGCTTTTTGGTTATGTAAGCTTTCCAAGAATTATGTCTTTTTGACCAAAACCAGGAAGAGAATGTTCCTGAGGTTCCTTAATTTCCTCCTTTTCTTGATCTGATCTTCTGTTAGCGCTGCCCTTTCCACTGTCATTTCACCTTGAGAAATCCAGTTTCTCATTGGGCTCTTTAAATTTAATCCTGAATATAAATCAAGCTCACTCAGAACAGAAACAGCTCTATGTGAGCAGCTCCAAGCAATCAGCACAGCCTTCAGTACCATGCAATTGCAGTAAGCTCCTCGTGGTCAGAATAAAACAACTCCGTCTCTACAAATCCTTTCTTGAGAAGAAATAAAGTAGGTCTGGATTCAGCAAACTATTTAACTGTGTCCATATATTTAAGGATATGAATGCTCTCAACGGGACTGCTTGCATGATCAAAGCTATCCATGCACTTAAGTATTTTGTTGAATTGGTTCCATAGCAAATAAATCTGAAATGATACTCAACAAGCAGAAAAACAAGCTAATTTGGGGGAGTGGGGTTAATTTATGTCCTGCAGCCTATTTGCTTTTTGCTTTACTTTAAAATGAACATTTCAAGAGGCTTTTTTTTTTCTTCTTCTTCTTCTTCTTTTTTTTTTTTTTTTTTTAATTAAGATAAATCTGCTGTCTGTAATTCAGGGGAAGCAAACAGTCATCAAATTAGAATTTAGGTTAAGTGCATTCTTCAAACTCTTTCTTGTTTCTTCTGTTATTCTCTTCAGTTAGTACTTATTTCTTGGAGCCTGAAGAGCAGTATTTCCTGGTTTCTTCTCCAGGTTTTCTGGATCCTGTTATTGGCTGTCTGTAGAGTATCAGTGACATACTGTGTTAGATATAAATGAAAAAGCTTGAAATCCAAAAGTCTGATATTCCAAGATGCAAAATGTATTCAATTTTTACTTTATATGGTAGATTTGGGATGCTCTGATAGGCTTGCAGGCTTCAATACTCAATTCTGTATAATAAATCCAAATTAGTTCAAATGAAAAGAGAAAATCCAGACTAAATTCCTCTCTCCTGACCTGGCCACATATGACATGAATTGGAGAACTACCCTTGAGTAAATATGTAGAACAATCTTACATTCTTGTTTTTGCTGTCAGTAGCAGCAGCAACTTTCTATGAACTATCCAGTATCTCTCCCAAGTAATGGTTCATCTAAGCAAGTATAAATATATTAGGGGATAGACTTAAAAAGTTGATATCCAGTGAAAGAATACGGAGTACTTGAGGAGTATTTGACAACCAATTATATCCTATGCAAAAATATAGAAGGAACTTTTTAAAGATGGGCACTGAAAGAGGAGAAGCACGCTTGAACGGGAAGGATTCATACAGAAAGACGTTAAAGATGAGGGTTTGGAGCCTATTGTCTATCCTGGAATAGACAGTGTAAGTTATGTTTTGGTGTATCTTATCAGCAATGAAAATGTTCTGCCTTCATCATAAGCACATATGCTTCCTGCTTCTTCCACCCTGGAAAAACCAAGTAAAGCCTTTGTGCAATTCTTTCCAATTTCTCTGCCGTCACACTGTGTTTGCCATTGGTGTCTCCTCCAGAGAGGTGCAAGAGAATCACACCACTTTCTTCACCCTCAGTAGTTACAGGTCTATTGGGCAAGATATGCCCTGCCCATGGAGGCATTCAAGGCCAGGCTGGATGTGGCTCTGGGCAGCCTGGTTGGCAACCCTGCACACAGCAGGGGGATTGAAACTAGACGATCATTACGGTCCTTTTCAACTCAGGCCCTTCCATGTTTCTATAATATTCATTATTCTGGTTAACACACACGAGAGGTAGTTCTCGTTCTACAAGTCATTAATCAATGAATGACTTTTTTTTCTCTGTTTTTCCTTGATTTATATAAAATCATTTCACTCCTTCAGAGAAAGCTTATGAAGCTCCGTTCAATCCAGTTGGAGGACAGTGCTGAAATCTATGGTGTGCATATATGAGCGAATGAAACATTGGAAGCAGCAGACCCCACCCCTGTGCATTAGCCATAAGATTATAAGAGCTGGATGAATACCTGGGAATCAGTTTTTTTCCCCTGGCCTGCTTAAATCAATCTGGCATGGTCAGCAGCAAACCATAAATTTTAAAGCATTTTCCTTAAAGTTCTGTCTTTGGTAGATGGCTACACAAGAATCTCAGCTTTCTTTAGGGAAAAAAAAGAAAGTTTGTAGTTGTCATGGTTACAAATAAACACAAGAAAGGCCTGAACCTTGACAGTTCCAAAACCAAAATGTAAGTAAGAAATCTAAGTGTCATGTGATTCAGAGGGAAAGTAATCTATATTAGCCTTTAGATATTTAGTTTCAATTCAAATCACAAAGAAACACTTTGACTATTAAGTTTTATGCAAGTACTTTGATCTTTTTTTCCAACACCTGGAAAGAAGACCTCAGTATAAATCTCAAGCACTATAGAAGGCTGAAAATGGATTACTGTAGCTGAGATAAAGTATGGACAGCTAAAACAAATAAACATCCCTGTGGGAACTCCCATCAGTCCTCCCTAGAGAAGCTAAATGGTGGCAGTGACACAACTAGAGGACTGAGGAAACAGCTGAAGATCAAGCTACCTAAAACTACTTTTCTGTTGAAGATCTGGTTCAGGATAGGAAAAAAACCTCTCACTTGAAAGGAAAAAAATAAAAGACAAGAAAAACAATTGTTGTTTTCAAGAAGAAGTGAATGGCAAGCAAAAGATTTTAATTTGTAAATACACAGAAGGTCTGATATTTAACATAGGAGTTCATTTGCCAGATGCCTGAAAGTCTATGCCGTTCTCTATCAGAAAGATTCAGACAATATTCTTTCATAGAATGCAGAAACATTGTGCAATCTTTATGATTCCAAGAGTGTTTCTATGCTTTCATTTGTTGTTGTTTTTTTTTTTTCTTTTTCCCTCTTTTTCAGCAATATAGCTTTTGCCTTAGCAGAAGCTCCTTTCTCAAGTTGTGATACAAAGCTTTAAGACATCAGGGTGTCCCTCCACGAAGCTCATAAACCAGCAATATTTGAAGTGCCTATCATGGTACTGTTGTGCATGATTTATTATGATCATCATTTCCAGAGCAATATATTGTTTTCATGAGCAATATGTTTAATCACTTTCAGTTTATAAATCAGTTTCTCGTTCATATGTATGACTTACAAAAGTACACCAAAGGGCATACCTACTATTTTGTTATCCACAGATTTCTATCATCCCTTTCATATTTTGCCCTTGTCGATAACTTCTAAAAACTCAATTTTTTCCTACTACATAGTGCTTCATCTCCATTAAAAATGGTGGGATGGTGGGAATTACCTGTCCCCCCAAGCATCAGAATTGAGTCTAATATGTTTTAAAACACAGTGAGTGTAGAATTTCAAAAACACTTCAGTAATTCCAGAGCTTAAGACCTGTTTTCATAAGTAAGCTGGGGGCCAGATTTCCAAAGTTTCTGGAAAATGCAAATAGATGCCTAGAGGGCTTTCAAACACACATCAAAATGGAGAGGGGGTTAAAAATAAAAAATAAAAAATGTTGCTGAGGTTTCCATATGAAGTTTGCATGGAAAAAAATATATATTTCTTACTTCTCGTAGATTTTTTGAAAAGCTTGGAATTAAGCACTGAAACATCAACCTGCAACAGATATTCAGAATTACGCTATAGGTGTTCTAAGTCCTTCTAAAAACCTGTCACTGAAAAAAAAAAAAAAAGGTTTGTTTTGCAAAATCTGTGTTTAACAGGATTTCAGTAGGTCAATACTTTTGTTGAAAACAGTTTCTCTGCTGTTCTCTAAAGGCTTTTCTCAGTCCCATTCCTTACTGGTCCATCAGTTGGGAAACATGAAAGGGCAAGATACCTGCTTTCAACAAAGAACCATTTCCCAATCCTTTGGACCTGAGCCCGCCAACCTTCCCCTCAGAGAAACAAATTGGATGACTCCTTTAGGATAATTGGGCAGCTTGATGCCTTACAAGTATCTGGGAATCAGAGCTGTGAAAAGCCCTTTCCCAGCTTTACCTGTAGCTGCCTCTCACTGAACACTTTGTTTTTGAGAGGTTTCATTTTTTTCCTACTTCATGCATAACCAAAAAAAAAAAAAAAAAAAAAAAAAAAAAAGCAAAGATTAAAAAAAAAAAGCCAGGTTTGTGAGGAAATGTCAGAGATGTGCATTATAAATTGTTGTTATTGGGATGAAGGTTGCCTTCATGCTGCTTATCTCATCTTTTCCCCTCTCCTTTTTCTACAGTGTCTTTTCAAGTCCAAATTCTTCAAAAGAGTTGAGTGCCTGTGTGATGCTCCATCCAGTAGCATATATGCATTTGCAGACCTATGCACATTCTCACTGACTTAGGATTGTCTAAGTTGAACTTCAAAGGGCTTCTATCTTGGTTTATTGCATTTACTGAAAGTACCTAGTTTACTGGGTCCACATCCCAGACTGGATGTGGCTCTGAGCAGCCTGGTGTAGTCACTGGCAACCATAACCATGGCAGGGGGTTGAAACTAGGTGATCTTTGAGGGTCTTTTCAACCCAGGCCATTCTATGATTCTATGATACAGGTGTAACATCTATCTCCCATTTAATAATTGTTTTGTTTCCAAGGTGGGAAAGTATGAACACTGTGGGTTCATACCTTGTCTTTTCCAACACATAAATCACACAGATTTGTAGTGAAGTACTGTAACTACTTGTTATCCTCATAACTCCTTGTTATCCTCATATCCACCATACTGTGGGAACAGCAATGGATCTGATCAAACACTCAGTTGCCTGTGAAGTCTCATCTCAGCACAGGAGAGGTTGTGCCAGGTCTCAGTGCTTCCCTGCACTGTCCCCAAGAGGCTTCAATGGCAGGTTTCCCTGTGGGAGCCTCTCTTTTAGAGGCTGACTGGGTCCTGATCCAGCTGCCACCTTGTTCCTTCAACTCTACTGAAAGCTATCAAATGGGCTGCCAGGGATAAGGAAGCCTGAATCAGTTATAGCAACTTTGGCTTGAGCAGGCCTAATGGTCTCAAAGACTTAAAATGAAATCAGGCCTTTATACTGCTCTGAGGTTCCTAATAGTTTTATGAATGGATGGAAAAAGAGCACAGGTCTGTGTTTTTCAAGGAACAAGTGTTTGAAAGCATCATTGGACACTGTTTAAAAACCATTCCAATCATCAGCAGTAGAGTTGGGAAGCCAAGATCGAGGCTTTGAAACAACAAGTTTTCACTACTGTGCAGGTCTGAGCTGCTCAGTAACCAGAGGAACACTACAACCAAAGCTACAGTGCTAGAAGCAACCTAAGTCCAATGTCCAATGCAGCTGTGCTCTGCAAAAGGTGCCTCTCAGGAAGCAGGTGGATGCTGCTTTCCTCAGGGTACTTTCTGCACAGCCAACACTCAGTCACATGAGAGCATGAGAAAGATCCATCTTATGGCATCCTGATACAAGAAAGAAAACCTCACCCAGGCTAGCTGAAAGGTAGGGTATGACTGTGCTGTTCTTGCCCATGTGTCTGAAGCACAGCCGAGACCTACCTACCCAAACCATTACAGAATAGCTGTTAATGATAGTGTTGTGAGGTCAGCTCTGGGCTGACCAGTGCAAGCCATTTCACCTTTCTGGGAAATAAGCTGAACAAAATGTACCACTCTCTATATCAGGGAAGTGTTTCAGTGCAGTTATTTGAAACTGAACTCTTGTTTCTGAATAGGAAACCCAATGTGGCCTAAGCTGTTCCTCTATTGTGGCTCCATGAAGCCACATCATTTCTTGACTGTGAAGGACTTGGGAGCTGCACAGACCAACTCAGAAGGGGATTGCTACTACTTATGCTCTGTTATGGGGTAGTTATCTAAAACACCAGCCTGCTGTCTGCAGAATCAGAAAAAAGTAGGGCTCCATCTTTACAGTCTGTGCAGATCTTTTGGGGAACTTCCTGGAGTAAAGAAGAGCAGAGTCTTGGCAGGAGGGGTCTCTGTCCTGAGACAGTCTGCTGGTGATGTAGCATGAGGGCACGTGCCCTCTTCTGGCAATAACACTTAAAATATCTCAGATTGACATTTTTTTTTCCCCCAAGAGAAAATGTCATGCTTCTGTATGAAAATGTAGCTACAAAAACTCTGATAATAATGTTAATGCATATAATTACAATCCCTGGAGAAGGGTAATTCTAATTTTGGGTCCAAGGCAATATTCTCAGAAGGTATATATCAGGATCAGTCATGGAATCATAGAATGGCCTGGGTTGAAAAGGACCACAACGATCATCCAGTTTCAACCCCCCTGCTATGTGCAGGGTCGCCAACCACCAGACCAGGCTGCCCAGAGCCACATCCAGCTTGAATGCCTCCGGGTATGGGACATCCACAGCCTCCTTGGGAAACCTGTTCTACTACGTCACCAATCTCTGTGGGAAAAATCTTCTTCCTAATATCTAACTAGAGACTGGATGAGGATCCGATCTCTAATATTCCGCACTGAGGAAAAAATGAGCACTGCTTCTGCTCGTTTATTTTTTTCTACTGTTCCATACACCTTTAAGTACAACTCTCCAGTGGACAGAATGATGAATATTCCAATGTCTTGAAGATGATGGATTTTAATTTCTTATTGAAGGAAGCAGAGGAATAGAAAGAAATAATAGCTTCAGAGGGAATGGCTCTGTTTGTATTTTTAAGTACTTACATTAGTCTGGCAGTTTGTTAATTAACTGAATTTCCTTGATTATTGATGTACTTTCTTTCTTTATTATATCTTTTATGTCAGGCAGCCCATCAGTTTAGTTCAAGAGGGAATGAAAGGCATGTAAAGGCAGAAAAAGAGCTGAAATGCTAAGTGGAAGGAAGAAAATTGGTATTAAGTATAGGTGGTCAAAAAAGGGGAAAATAGTTTAGCTGAATTAATGCTGTTTTCCTAAATAACTCATCTGTAAAAGGAATCTGTTATGTGACATGGCAGAAAGTCTAAGTAGAAATTTCTGTCACAAAAACATCATGTCATTTGTGCACTGAAATTTTCTACTGAAATATAAACACAGGAGATGTAAGTAATGAAGCACAGCCCTCTGAAATTGACTGAATCAATACTGCATGTATTCTCCTTCCCCATAAAATCACAGCTCAAAGCTGCTTTCAAGTATCTGGTGAGTAAATAAAGGTGAACTGTGTGCCAAGCAGGAAAGCAGTAAACACACAATAAATTGATTTTGGCCAATTTTTATTCTTTCAAGCAATTGTAAGTAAACTCTAAATTCTGTTTTTATGACCTGTTCCTGACTTCTGCTGTTTGTTTGCTTTTTCATGTCTGTTAGTTAGTGTCATGCTTAAATATAAAGATGGAATGATCTTTTGTGCTTGGTGGCTTTAAATTTGTTTCCTACAACTGTAGTTACAGATGGCAGAGTTATAATGACCATAATTCTAAGGAAAGTGGAAAAACAGAAGGTCTTAAATAAGACTGACTTACTTTTAGGTATAGCAGTAAAGGGTTTCCCAACTAATTGGCTGTCCTTTTAGCCAAAGAAAAAAAGAAACAAAGAGTCAATCTGTTTTAAGATAATCATTTTGTTTATCTGTGCTGTTCAAACACTGCTCACGAAGTAGCAAAGTCCTTTGCACTTAGATGATGAAGTTCATCCAAATACCTCTCTCAGATGCTGTACAAATCTCCTAAGATTTGAAAGGGGCTCTTAGAAAAGGGGATCCTTTTCTGAGTTTTGATGAGAAAGGACTGTTCATCTCTCATCTGGAGCCTCCAGAATCTTGGAATTTTCAGAGTTGTCTGAAAAGCACTCCTGACCAAAGTTATGTCAAAATACACATTTTTAGACTCACCAATAGACATTTGCTAACATTTCACCCCCACACAGAATCACAGAATGGCCTGGGTTGGAAGGGACCTCAAGGATCATGAACATCAAACCCCCCCCCACCACAAGCAGGGCCACCAACTTCCACATTTAATAACAGACCAGGCTGCCCCATCCAACCTGGCCTTGAAGAACGTCTCCTCCGTCTCAGCTTCCCTTCCACAGGCTGGAAGCACTTTGGGCACGAAGGAATAGTTCTTGTAGGCTGTAAAAGGAAACAAGAATAATAGGGCCTCGTTACTTCCAACACATAAAGCTGGACAATTTGACTATGAGGAAATTTGTTTAGACAGTTTTGTTTCTTAGTAGCGAGAGGGTTACAAAGATGATCTTGTCAGTTATTTGCCTGTTGTACCCTGCTGTGAAACTATTCTTGTTTCCTGAAGGCTTTTTTTTTTTTTTTTTTTTTTTTTTTCCCCCAACAAAAAAAAAATTTTTAAAAAAAATTTTTTTTTTTTTTTTTTTTTTTTTTTTTTTCCCCATCCAAAGGCAATCTTCCTAAAACAATATTCCCAAGCCTGTTTCACACCAGAGTTTTTGGGAAAAAGTGGCAAAGTCATACACCTAGTTACACTTAGCACTGTGTGAATATTTCGCCTTTCACAAGCAGTGCCAAAGAGATTCATCCTGAAAACAACAAAGATCTGAATACTTCAGGAACAAATTATGGGTAGTTTTCTCTCTTCCAGTGTTCAGTGGTTGCAAACTTCAAAGGAGTAATCACCTCGAAACAAATTAGAAAGCATAGCTTTGAAAAATCAATGCTTTATTTCAGAAATGCCGCAACGAAACATCTGCAGTGGTTTGGGTTGTATTTTGTTTGTTTGTTTGTTTGGTTGGTTGGTTAGTTGGCTTTTTACCTTCTTTTCATTCTTATTTTCATGGGATTATTTATTTATTTATTTATTTATTTATTTATTTATTAGCACAGACAGTTTGTACTGGAAAGTCCTGGTGTTCTTGGGACTCACTGTGCATCTCTTCCTTGAAAAAGAGTGCAGTAAAGAGCCCTCATAAGAGCCTTGATTCATGGTGCAGTAATGTGTTCCTCTCTGACAAAGAGGCCAGATTGCATATTTGAGCAAGTATTCCTTTTTAATTTGTTTTCTCACGATCAGTGTTTGCTTTCCAAGTGGGTGAAAGTGTGCTGCTATCAATCATGCTCTGGGAGCAGCCTGTGGGACAGAGGAGCCTTAGTGCAACACTGGCAGCCCTGTGAGGCCTTGGTAGGCACCCCTGGCTTCCCTCTGCGTCGTGGCCCCTTGAGCAACTGTGGGCAGCTCATCCAGGGCACACACACTGTGGAATGAACAACTTTGCCTGGCATGGCCTGGGGAGACCCAAAACAGGAGGGAGGCCAGGAGCTATGGCAGAAGTGTGTGGGAGATAAGCCAAGAGGCTGGAAGTAGTTGACAGTTGATTCATAGTTCTATGAATCCCATGTGAACAAGTGAGACTTGATGGTCATCTTTATCCGAGGGCTAAGATGGTGCAAGCTTACAACATTCAGCCTTTGTGAAACAAAGGGGCAAATTTCACCTTCTCTGCTATTTCTTTATGGATTGACTGAAGTTTCAGAGTACATGGTGGTATGTTTTGTTATATGGTGGGTAAATACTGGGCATCTGGGGTGTCAAGGAGATGTTCTTTACTCAGTATCATGAAAACTGGAAACACGTAGGGTGTAAGAAAAGTCCTGTACTTTCTGCAGAGTAAATTTTTTCCACCCTTCCTAAATCACATAGACATAGAAATCTCACAGACCAGCATTAGTTTTCAAAACCTTTCTGAGAAAACATATCTTTTCCTCTGATAATGGCAAAGTCTGCTGGTGTATCTGCCACCCTCCATATCTGCCTCGTGCATGCACCCTTTGCAACCCTGCCTCCAAGTAACTTGGGGAAATCCCCCTGTGTAATGAATACTACACAGGAAACTTGTATGAGTGTCAGACAGCTCTGGGCAAATGATTTCTGACTACAGTCCCCAAAGAAACCTCTACACATCTGTAATATATTTATGGCTCTGCTTACTCATGATTTCTCCTCCCTGTGGTCCTTTTTAATGAAGGGTATGAAAAATTAAACTCTTTCATAGATTCCAGTAAACCAAACAGACCTCCTAACAAATGAACAGTATGTTCCTCGAACACCATTATACCTGTTACTGGTTGACAAATTTACATTGATATATGTAATGGAATCTGTTACAAGTTTTTCTGCAACCCGTAACACACTGAGGCCAAACTCTGCCAGAAGCGGGACTCATGTGAGTCCCACGCTATGACCAAGGGCAGTTTTATGGCCCTTAAATGGGGAGCACTGTTTGTGTAGCAGTAAGAATAACTATGCGAATGTAGAGTGCATAACTCCAAAATTGCATTTTTAAAACTATGTAGCAGCAAAATGGCCCAGAGAGAATATGTGAACCTGAGTGCCCTTACTGGTGTATGAGGCGATGAAAAGGGAAGGTTGGAACTCTTGTTCTATATACTGCATCTTTAAAAAAGTAAATCTCCTATAAGCTGGAGGCAGATCATTCAGTCATTTCAAGGAAGATATTACTGCTACACACTCCACAGTTTGCATAAGACATATCTCGGGTTAAATTCTTTTAAAAGGATACCATCAATTTTAAACATTACATTTTCCTGGGTCATTAAGGTTGGGCACATACTGATTTATTAACAGGTAATGTATTATACTTGGAAGAGATAATATCTGCCAGAAGTTCCAGGGAGGCTTTGGAGGTCTTGCAGCTGAGTCAAGCTGGTAACATACAGTAAGACAGCTGCATTATCAGAGCTGCCTATGCACAAAGGCAAGGAGTGCAGTGCAGTGGCAATAATCATTTGGGAAGGCAGCATGGAAAGATGCATCACTGAAGAGTACTCAGAAAAACAGAACAAATCAAACCTTATTTACCGGCTGGCATTGCAGCACATCACAGAGGTGCCTGCTAACTTCACTAAGCGTGTACAAGAGACTGTGCAGCCACATGCAGATAGAAATCTCTTACACAGAAGAGCTTTCACAATGTGCAAAAAGCCAATGCGGATGCTCCAACAAGCTACTAGTAGAGCAGAGATCTGAGGAAGGCCTGTAATGCAAATAACCCTTTCCTAAGTTATCTCTCAGTAGATCTTTGCAGTTGAAATGACTATCTTGCCCAGATCACAGTAATTCATTCAAGTGATGGAGGGAGAGTTGCAGTGTCCCCAGTCTGTGTGATAGCAGCACAGGAAAAACACAAGCAGAACTTTCAGCAGTCAAACCTGAAGGCTACACAAACTGCACCAGCAAGGAGACAAGCCACTGACCCTAATAACTTGGCTGGGGAGTGAGCTGCTTCAGTATAATGAGCCTTGGAGGACCAACACGCTGGCAAGCAGCCACGTCAGCAAAGCAGGATGGTGCTAGAGGCAGGCTGGAGGAAGGATGCTCTAGCTTACATGGCTGCCTGGGGTCATCCCTGCAGGTCCACTGCTTCAGCCAGGAGACTCTAGGTGGGAATACCAGAAAGGAAAGATTGCCTCAGCCCCATTGCTGTAAGGGTTGGAGGTAAAAGCACTGCAGTTATCCCACAGTTCTCAGACCTTTTAAGTAGAAAGAAGGAAGAAGAATAAATCCCTGATCAAATCAATGCTGAACTGCAGAGGTTGCTGCACAAGGTGTGAAGAGCCTGGAAAAAGACAACGATGACAGAAAATCTATGGCTATGAGTGAGGAGGAAAGAGCAATGTCTGCTGACAGCAGGCAGCAGTGTGACACGGTCTGGAAGCTGGCTGGGGCTTGCTCCTGACAGCTGTGCCACCCAGGCTGTGGTTTCCCTTCCGGACAGGTAATCTGTACAGTGACTTCTCTCATGTGAATGCCAAACTAGGTGAGAGGGAAAGGGTATATGAAGAAAACTTGCTTTATGTTGAAATAAGTTAGTTACTGCAGCTCTAAGCCAGTCCTAAGAATATTAAAATAATACCTGTAAAGTTCAGCACTAAGCGTTCAACTTTATACCCACCATTTCAAGACCACAAATCATTCCAGATATTTAGCTTCTAATAGGCACCACCGACACAAACCTCTTCCCAAAACCTTCTCTTTTCTTAATCCCCTGTGGAGGTTTGGGAAGCTCTGATGTTATCTGCTTCTCCTGAATATACAGGGAGCCTTCTCTGCATGCAGAATGACATGAAGTAGGAAATGTAATTTTTTTTCTGCAAAAGAGACTCTAGGTTCCATCAATCCACACAATGAGTAACAATCTTTGCAACACAGCCTCGGAGCAAGGCAGGATTTGGGCAGCTAGCAAGTAGTGTCCCAGGGACTGACCTTGAGTCAGAGCTTGAGCAACATTATCCTTCCTGTAGATGATTCCTTGAAAGGATTGATTTGGCCTTAGGCATAGCAGCTGAAGAGAAACATCAAGAAATCATTTATAGTTGGGAACTGCTTGCTTTCATTTTGCACAATACAGTATTTTTGTTTGCTTGTTCTTTAATTACAAGCCTAATTTTTTCACATGCTCATCTCCTGATATTCCGTGACTTTTAACCTGAGAAAGACAGATGAGAAAAATTAATTCTCATAGTTTTTGACTTGTAAAATAATTTCAAAATAACTGTATGGATTTTAGTATTACTGCCAAGAAATCATGAGAGTTTTGGAGCTAAAATCTCTTTTTTTCTTGTTTATAAAGAATGTCTTCATTATGAAGTTTTGACCTGAGCATAGAATCTGAATTGGGCTCTGGTTTGAAGAAGGATTTGTGGCAAAAGCAAGCAACTTCAACTTCACCTCTTCTCTAGTTTTCCCATCTGTGAGTTATTGTATTTCTTCCAGCAGAGGTTTATAAACATCCAAGCAAAAAGGTCTTGGAAAAGTATACTGTGATACAACTGCTAATCATTACTGTTCTTCTATTATACTTCATGACGTAAGAAAGTTCTCACCAGATGCCTTAAAATCTGAGGAAATGTCTGCAAGGCATCTTTGTGGTAACACATGGGTGCAGATTCCATTCATCATTTACTTGACAGTTTAACTAACTACTCCCAAGCCAAAATGATCACTAAAATCCCTTCTCAGAAATATTAGCTGAGGAACAGGAGCAAGTCACTAAAAGCTCAGGCAGCATCTATAATTGAAAATGCCAAGACTCATGGAATATTAGTAAGGGGTCTGCAGAAGGTAATAAAAAAATGCTAGCTTGCTATGCATAGGCTTAATTTCTACATGCAGGGATTTACACCTCCACTGGAAAAAAAGAAAAAAAAAAATTAAACAAACAAAACCCAACAAGCTCTGCACATTATATGCAGTTGAAACCACTCATCCAGAAATTCTGGTTTGAACTTTCCAAAGCACCCATGGGATTTAGAACAAATCCCAGTTAACCTCAGTAGAACTGGGGCCCTCACATTGCTTAAGTAGTTGAAAGTTCAACTCAGAATCTCCTGAAACATATTTTTCAACCTTTTACAATTTGCAGCACGTTAAAACATTCTCCAATGGAAGTGACAGTTCCTGCACAGTGATTTAATGCTACGGGAAATAGGTTTGCTTTTGTTAGTTGCCCTCTGCAGACCCTTTAAATATACACTGAACACACAGATTGCAGGTTAAAAACTGTAACGTTGGTGCAACGTATAATATTTATTGTTTTCTACAGTCCTTTGTGCTAGTGGTCAAACACTACACAACAGGCAGTGTCTAGTCCTTGTATTCAAAAAAAGCTGAAGACAACTTCAAATGTTTAGTTAGTTATTTGAAAGCCAATTTCATTATTATTAAGCTCAAAACTACAATTTTTTGAATGTTTTATACTGGTGATAGAGCATTCCTGACTTTCTGCTGATAGTACACATTGTACGTTGGTCCTCTATGCATCGTAAACTCAATATTAGAAAAGAATATAGAGAATCATAAAGTTATAAAATTAAGGTTGGGAAAGACCTCTAGGATCATCTACTCCAACCATCGGTGTATCACCACCGTGCCCACTAAACTTCGTCTCTCAGTGCCACATCTACACATTTCTTGAAGACCTCCTGAGACAGTGACTCCACCACTTCCCCGAGCTCGACTTCTCTTTCTGAGAGTAATCTTTTCCTAATATCCAACTTGAACCTCCCCTGGTGTAACTTAAATCCATTACCTCTCATCCTATCATCCTACTCCCATCTTGCTGCAACCACGTTTCAGGTAGATGCTGAGAGTGATAAGGTCTTCCCTGAGCCCCATATTGAAATATGTTTGATTCTCCCCTACCCTGATTTCTGCTGCATACCTTAGAACCACCTGGGAAGCAGTCTGTCCAGGACCAAATAAAACTAGGTAGCGATACGTGCAAATTTTAGATGCAGATCTGTGTTTGTTTCTGGGACATACAGAGTTCTAGCAAATTTTAACTTATCTTTACTCTCTGTAGAAACCTGCAAGAATGACAAGCTGAGGATACCAACAGAGAGCCAGAAAAAGACAAACATACACAATTGTAAGGGTTGTATTTCTCTTGGTACCAGAATGAAAAATGTCCATAAGCAATTTGCATTGTAAAAACTATAAAAATTTTACCTTGGTATATTGTTCGTCTTCATAATAAACTTCTGGACTCACAAGTGAACCCTTCAGAGGAGCTTTCTGGAGAAAAGACAAATGCATCCAGCCTTTAAATTATGCAGTGAAACGCTACTCTGCGTATTATAGCTACAGCATGATGTATTAGCTAATAAAAAACAACACACACATACACACAAAAAGACTTTGATGGCACACTGAGCAGTCAACAGGTTGCTCAGAGATAGGGGAAAGAAGGATTTGGGGACAAATATGATGAAGGGATGTGGTCTAGGGTAAAGGCTGAAGGTGAGGTATAGGCTTTGCTGAGGCCCAGGAGGACTGGCATGGGAATGGTGAAAGGTGGAAATGGGTGCCCAGGAGAACTAATCTTTGTAGGACCGTAAAGAGCAGCAGAATACAAAAGGGTGATGATCCAACTGATGCAAAGAAATAGAAAAACAAAAAAAAAAATCTTTGAATTGCAATATCTCCCACAACTGGATCTGAAAATCGCAAGATCTATCTCTGCAGCACAAATAGCATGACCACAACAGGGCTACTGTCGCCATCCCTACAGACTGTAGTAACAAGGAATGTCCAGATGATAATGTGATTTCAGGGACCTGAGAAAGCAACCGGGCCTTCTCTGAAACAGGAATGCACTTTGGGGCTCAGAAGACATGATTTAGGTGCTTAGTTTGAACTACACACAGCCTGGAGAGAATACTCCAAAGAACTGGAAGTTCTGTGCACTGGGACAGCTTTGTCCCTCAGCCCCAAACTCACTAAAGATTGGTAATGCCTGAACTGAAGAGCCTGACTTGGCTGTTCTTCTAAAGGTTTGGATTGCTCTGTTTGTTGTGGTTTCCTCTAAACAAAGTCTTAACTAAACATTAAAGTGGCTGCAATAATCCTTATCAGGTTTGGAGGACAGAAGGACAATCCCATTGTTAATTGTATTCATCCTATTGTAATCTGGAAAAACAGATTACTCCAAGGCTGAATATCCGAGGCTATGAATATTACAAAACATAGGCTTTAAATACTGAATCTCAGATTAAACCTAGCTTAAAATGAGGAATAATCAGAAGTCTCTGCATCCTGAAAACTACTTGTTAGCCTACATGAAGTTGATGTAGCGTCCTCAGATCATAACTCCCCTTAGATTTGCACCAATTTGGTCAGCTTTTGCAATGACTGGATTTATCCTATCTGCAACAATGATGAAGTATTCATATCTGCAATGAGGCAGTATAAGCAGAATTGCTGGAAAAGGTCACATGAGCACTTGTTTCACCTGTGCATTTGTTTCAGTGGGTAGTCCCAAGGCTTAGTTTAAACACCCTGCCATGTTTGGTAAGTTAAGGGAAATCTTGAGAACTTTAGGCAACATAGCAGTTTGGGAACCAAATTTCCTTTTAAACATTTGGGCAGTGTGGTGTAGCAGTGTGACTGAACATACACAATTAGATTATTATAAGACCATTTTCTATACCTATGTGTGGCCATTCTGTATATATGAGGCCATTATAGAAACCTGACCAAACCGGCCCATATTGCACATCTATACTCTGTATGCTAAGGGTCACAAGAACAACAACAAAAAAGCTACTGTTGCAGTGAATATTGTGATATGTATGAAGAACATGAAACAGGATCATAGAGAACTGAAGCCTTCTGAATTTCAAGTGCATATTTTGATACTGTATTACTGTTTGCCCTTTCTCGCTGAACCCTGTTAACACGTGGCTGTCCGGAGTGATCAGCAGCGAGATAGGGACACTCTTCTGCTCAAGCATTTCTGACATTTGGGCAAGTGGAGTGCCAAGAATGACTTAGAGCTTGCACTGGGGAGGCATGACACACACTCTGGTTGTGGGTTTTGCAGGCATTTGACGACAGCAAGAAAATGGTGGAGTATGAGGTTCCTGATTTGCAGTCTCCATGCTTTAGTGGACACGGTCTTCTGCTTGTCTCTTTGAAGCATGGTATTTCCTGCTCTTCCTCTTCTTTCTCAGGATGTTACTCAGCAAAGTGCTAACTACCTATTCACCCACCATCCTGGATAGGTTTTGTAACCCAAGCTTCATTCCCAGGGGCCCCAGCTACGTTTAGCAATTAGGTTTCTCTAATTTGACAGACAGCTACAGCTCCCATACTCCGAATCCCTGTCACGCCCAGCTACCCAGTCCAACTTCTGTAAGCCTCAGGTCTCTGTTCTCTGCTTCAGGAGCTGTTCCACAGTATAATCTCCTTGTCTTGCTCCCATCTTGCTCTTCACACCACTATACGGTTCTGGTAGTTTCCCTCTTCATGGTGTATATATAGGAGGAGGGGAAATTCCGAGAGTGCATGATGGAAGAAGGACCTGCTCTTTGCCTGGTGCCCTAATCCGCAGGCAAGAAGGGCCAGAACTGCAACTGACACCAAAGTCCAGCTTGACTCCAGGATGCCAGGTGTGTGGTGCAGGGGAGCTTTTCAAAATCTGCAGCAAATCAAGCTGTGAAACTTTACTGAGGCCAAGAGTTACAAGTGCAGATGAGCAGTGAAGCTCACTGCCAGGCAGCACAAGCTGTCCCTGCCTCCACTTCCCAGTGGCCTGCCTCCACTATCCTCCTTTCCTTCATTCCTGTATCCTTTGAACCCAACACTGGTCACTGGCAGAAAGCTAATCCAGCCACTTTCTGTGGGATTAGTGGGCTGAATTGAGGAAATCATGGAGGGGCCTGGTGAGTGTTAAAATTGACACTTGGAGGGGACTGAGACAGCATGGCTGGGAGGGGATCAAGGCAAGTTTTTGTCCTTGTTCTGTTAGCCCGGAAGCTAATAGCCGTTCAGAGATATGGCCACAGGTCTTGTCAGATGGTGCCACTTGTATGTTTTCAAAGCCTTCTAATGTGGTCAAACTGGGCAGGCTCTCACAAAAGTAAATTCTGTGTTCCTTTTCAAAGAGAAGGGACATAAAAGCCTCTCTGAGAAACATTACCAGAATATTTTGGCAAGGCAAAACATTGGCCTGGCTCTGACCTTAGAGATAATAGAAAATTCTGACAAAGAGTTTGTTATACTATTCAAGTTTAGGTAGATATTCAGAGTGGAAATTATGGCTAAAATAGCTAATGTTTGGTAAATGTGCTTAACAATGGAGCTGCCAGTCCCACCTACAAGAACCGGTTTGCACCTCCTTGGCAGAAGGATCTGAGATTGAACGGGTATAAGCAAAGCTGGGAAAATGATGTTTTTCACTGTTTTCCAATGAATCATCAACAGGTTTTTGAAAACCATAAAAATAACATTTTTTTTAGAACACACGAAGATGCTTTTCTTCAAAAAGTAGCATTACAATGAAGGATGAGTGGAAACTCATGTGCTTTTCATCTGCACAGAATACAAACAGACTATGTAATGTAAAGCAGACCTTAACGGAGACAAATAAGCACGTTAAAGAAAAATGCTGGTAAAATAAATCTAGAGAAAAATATCTCAAGTACACAGTGAAATCCTTTCATACCATCTGAAATGCATGAACTGGGCAGAGAAAACTGCGCCGATAGTCACAGAAGGGCTGATAGACAGACACACACCCAGCACTGATAAGGAGTTCTGTGCAAATCTCTTTCATACTTTGCTTTTCCTCCGATAAGTATTTAAAACGAGATTTGTCTTAACCTAACAACTGTAGTGTGAGAAAGTGAAAAGAGCAGGGATTTCATATTCCTGCATTAGAGATTTACAAATTTTGTTCTCTTTCTATTTTTTAAATGGGGTGCCAGCATCAGCTACAAACTCCCACGTACAGTGTTTGCCACCTTACGCTGCTGTGGTTCCAAGCCACTCACGTGTACAAGTTTGAAGGAACAGGGCAGGTACCTCTGTGGTGTTCCAGTGTCTGTTTTTCTCTCACTGCCTGCCCTGGAAACAGGACAGCCCAGGCTCCACCCTGCTGGTGGAAAGTTCATGGAAACCATCAATCAGCATCAGTTGCCTTTAGCAACCAACAACAAATCTGCCCACATTGGCCACAGAGATTGAGAGTACGTGGTTATTACTGCATCGATGTTCAGACGAGGAGTCCTGGCTTCAAGAAGACTCCACCTGTAGGAACTTCCAGAGAGCACTTATGTCTGCAGGGAAAATAAGAGAGCAGGGAATGCCAGGGTATGAGAGAAACCTCCTCCAGCTTGGTTGCACTCAGCCACTGCTGCTTCCACCAGGAAGAGATGCTGGGCTGGTTTGGAAAACAGTGCCCAGGAGGATCCCTCTTCTGAGGCCTGTGTCTCAGTAGAGGGGGAAAGGCACACTGAAGGTGCCATGGGACAGTTTGTCATGCAGCCCCCAGCAAGGTTTCTTCTGGTTGAATATTTGCAGGACTGGAACTGTCACAGCCTGCCTTTAAATAGCCTGAAATAAGTAGCATATTTTAATCTATTATCATTATTGCTGACTTGTTACATAAAACCTTAATCACTCTGAAAGGAATATATATATATATATATGAGTTATATATGTGTGTGTTTGATATATGTATAGTCATATTGAGAAACTATCTGACTCTGAAAATCTTTGTCAGGTGCTCCTTAATGTGCATGCAATAATCTCCAGTCACACTGAGGAATATCTGCCTCTTCACACTGCACTGCAGTGAGACAGCACAGGCTGCAAGGCTACAGAGCCCAGCAATGCACACAGAATTACATTCATCTGCAAGCCTTTATCTGTAGACCCATTAACTGTCTCCCACCGAGAGGGTCTAGAAAAAGCGCAGCAGTCTCTGTGGCTGCTGTCGACAGAGGGATTATGGATTCCGACCCTCCCAACCCCAAATGTTTTCCTAGGCCAGCAATGTGTGAGTCTCCACAGCTGTCCCTGAGCTAACACCTTTGCCTTTGGGACCAGGAGGCAGAGAAGGGAAAACATGGACCCATACTTCAAAGTCAGCTCAGGTTTCAAGGGGCAAGAAGCAGAAGAGGATGATTTCTGCTCATTCCTTTCCTCCCCTGAGCATCAAATGTGGGGAGTTGAGGTGGTGGAGGGAGACAGAACTGTCGTTACACCGCTCCTGGCATCTCTGTTCGGTACGACTCATCCTGCCTTTGGGGAAGTTCAGCAATTTCAACACAGTCATTGGGATTTTCCAGGGGTTACAATCTACCAGTTAGTCATTCAGCCTGCTCTCCAAGTGCTCTTTTGAAAGAATCATGGCATTTTCAAAGAAGTCAGAGGTCATTGCTGGCTTGGCTTGACATTTACACTTATTTTTATCAAGAGATAGAAGAATGGCATTCACTGCTGGTACACCCAAAAACAGTGGAATTTTTTTCCTCTGAAGGGCTTAGAGCTCATTCTCACACTTGTTCACAATCCAAAAATAATTCTCTCATTAGTTCACTAGCAAAATCACATCGCAGTACACTGCACCTTGTTACTGACGTTCTTAGCAATATGTACACCACTGCAGAATAACTGCCTGACCGCTTCTGCCAGGAAGGAAAATGCCAGAGGATACATTCATTCCATTGGCAGAGGAATTAATTTTTAACTTTTTTTCCCTTTTTACCTCTCTGAAAGATACAGAAATGACCGAAGCCAGAGGAACTGAGCAGATCCTGTTATGTGAAGATCTGGCTAACCGTTTGGTAGGTCAGTGCACCAATATCTCTCCTGAACTTATTATGTGCTGCAGAGACAGGTGGAAGCAGAAAAGCCTAAAAAAAAAATACCCAGTTTCACTTTCTTGGGGCTTCCTGGTGATAAGATGGAGAATTTTTATTGCTATTTAATGCCACTAATACATTTATACAGCAGGTTACCCAGCAGATAGAGGAAGGAATGTTAAATAATGTTTAATTATTAATTAAAACTAGGTGAACATTATGAGGCCTCCATCAAGATTAGAATCCCACTGTGCAAAGCTAGGTGAGAAGTCATTCCCTGCCTTGAAGAACTTAAAACCTGAAGAGACCAGGGAGTCATTGGGATTGAGCACAGCCTTTTTTACACTGAGAAACCAGAGCTGCAGTAGCCCTGTGTCCTTCTCCACAAGACTGACCCTTTTTCCAGAGGTTCTTTTAATAATGGACAAACTGAGCTTACTAGCAGTACTGTACACATGATCTGCTCCTTGGCAAGCACATTCCTTAACAGGCCAACTAAAATAATTCAGTTGCCTTTGTCCCTCTTTTTTTATTTAGAGAACTCGGAGTACATCAGCATACATGCAATAATAACAGATAAGAGTATGAAGATATGACCAATCCT
The DNA here is from genome assembly GCF_019232065.1 of Centrocercus urophasianus. Taxonomy (NCBI): domain Eukaryota; kingdom Metazoa; phylum Chordata; class Aves; order Galliformes; family Phasianidae; genus Centrocercus; species Centrocercus urophasianus. The sequence continues at coordinate 2,881,234 of NW_024885088.1, read as the reverse complement.
AATTTGTATTATGCTGGGTACATCAAAAAGCTGCTTTTCCATAATCTGCTTATTCCCTTTGTAATCCATATGCAAGGACTCTGAAAATCTCCCTGGAGCATAAAGATAGAATAGAGTCAAAGAGGGAGAGGAAAAGGGAAGCATATTTAATAATTGAGGAAAATCTCATTTGAGAAAGGCTAATTTATGAGTACATGAAGCACCATGTGGTTCTTTATAAAGGCTCCAAGTATGACTGGGATGGAGAAAAACGGTTGCACTAGCAGATCTAGATCATACATCTAGTAGCTATATGTGGATCGATAGGTACTGTGACTCCAGGGAAGCCTATGACTGAGAGACTCTCCTGAGGCAAAAAGTGCACAAGGAGGTGGGCAAAGCTAAAGGAGCTCTAACTCTTCTACAATGTCTACAATTCAGCAAACATCAAATTCCCACTTGGTACCCTTGCTATTAAGAACTTCTCTGTTTCTAGTGGAAGTAAAGAGAGCTTTGCTTCATGTGGGGAAAACCCATCCCCATGATATAACTTATCCATAGGGATAAAGCTCTGGGCATGCCTTGAAAACTTGGAGAATTCAGTTATCTCAGCTCTACTTTTAGCATATATTTGAATCAAAAGGGAAGAGGACCCCACAGATCTCTGTGAATTGAAGCTGTCATCTTTTGGATAGCCCCATTTCAGTGCTAGTTTCTCCCACATTTCAATATGCCAGACAGAGACTCCTAAGTAGGTTGCATTAGCCTTCTGCGTGCCAGTGTGCTAGGTAAGTATCCTATGTACAAAACAATGCTGTACTTACAGAAAACTGTAGTTACTTACCTGAGTCTTGCATTCAACTAGGTTTAAATATAATTTGAAATAGCTTAACTTTATTTTGGGGTTCCCATACTGTTTTCTGTTATTTTTGGAATAAATACGCATTAATAAACATTTATGTTGGCCTGCACACTTGCAGAGAGTCCAGTGCATTAAGGAGATGATAAACAAACTGCTGATGCATTGCATAGGGATTCTGGATGTGCAGTAATTCTGATGCAATCATGTGTAGGATTCACTAGGGTTAAATTGTAGGTTGCATCTGTATGTGTGTTGTGGCCATCTATGTAGCATAGTCAGGTGAAATGCTGTTCTGACTCAGTTGCCAGAGACATATAAAGATCCTAGAAGTATGCCTGAAGTCCCCTTGTAATCTCAGAGAGAAATTTTTTTCTTGCTAGAAATCTGGCCGCAACCAGAAAATGCAGGTATATATAGGGTAGTACTATCCAAATCAAATCCTTAGCTCCCATGGTGGGAAACCAATGCAAATACAAGGGGATCAGGTTAACGTGCGTCTGTGTGCACAGACATGCACAACACAATTAAAAGCTCGGCTCCATTCCTAGCTCAATGCTCTAGCTCTGGGTAGTAACAAATCCTCACCCAGCAGGGTTTCAAGAATGAAAACCAGCCACAAGAGACAAAGAGGCACAGAAGTGATTGAAGCCAGACTAGGCAGAAGCAAGTTCTGGGAAGCGTGATGCTCCTGGGCAGGCTCAGGGCCAGCAAGGCCCCGCTGCACAGACTGATCCTGTAACAGATCCCTGAGGGCAGTGCTGATGTTGCTCTTGCTTTCCCTTCCTTGCAAGAGTTTGCAAGTAAAAGCCGTGCAATGAAGACTGCCTCTGTTACTTATTTTTTTTCTGTGGTCTCTCTGAAAGAAGAACATGATTTCTTCATCTCTGTAATTCAGAAGTATTCTAGTATTTGTTCTTCAGGCTGTGAAATGACCATAAATAGTTTTGTGCAAGAATTTTCTGCTTGGATTGTGGTATTTATTAGAGACAAGTCAGATAAAATACCTTAGGCTAAATTGCAGCCCTTTGGTCTCTGTTCATTGCAGAAAGGGGACTGGGAGGTCCTGGGGGAACTCCCCCACCAGAAAGCACATCTCAGGCTTTCCACACTGCTTCCTCATCACATCATCAGCAAGAGAGAGAATGACTTGGACACTCTACATGGAAGCCTGTACCCTAGGAAACCTGATAGCAACCAGATTGCATGTGCCAGAAGTCAGAACTGCTTCTTGGATGCACAGAGATCTGCACGAGCCTTTCTACTCCAAGCAGTGGAAAAGAAAATCAGTACTTCCCTTGCCCTCTCCCGCACTGCTGGCCACTGTTACTAGTTTGAGGAGCAGAATGCAGAATACTGCCCACATTACACTATGCCATCCTTCAGACAGTATCAGCATAACCCAGCATAATACTACCAGGGGTGGGGGATAAGGACTGACACCTGAAATGGGGTCTTGTGCTGCGACAGGGTGGCAGAGCACCAGGGGAGGCTGGGCAGGGGCGGTCAGGGCTGGTGGTGCGCTTGATGAAAGGAAGGCCCAAATCTTTTGGTACACATTCATTGTAGATGAACTTATGTACCAACATAAGTTATAGATAATTATGGACATGGATAATTATGGGGAAAACTCAGTGATTTAAGAGCATGCATGCTTATGGGGCTCAGCAAACTCTGAATTAATGCATAAAGAAATCACGGTCACTGCTTCAAGTGTCTCTATTTACAGACACCTAAAAATAGCAGTGACTAAAGCAAGGTATCTCAAGTTAATAGTGTCCTGAATTGTCATGCACACATCATGGTTAAAACAGCTCTCAGCTCTCAAAGTCAATGCTCAGAAACTTCTTTAGAACATTTTAAAGTTAATAACATTCTTTATCCTCAAAGCAGGCATGCTTAACTGTGAGCTGATTTTGCTCGACAGTCATTTTGACACCTACATTTAGTTAACACTTCTTTATCCAGGCCCATCAGTGAGACCTGTAGAGAGGCAACACTCCTTGATTACTGACATGACTGCCTGAGCTTTAATGTGGTCTAACTGTCACCAACTTTCACATCAAGACAGGCACAAGTATCAGTCAAAGTGGTTTTGAGTTTCTCATATACTTTATAACAGTGAACATAGTCTCCTGTATAGAATGGTTCTTGGGGAGGCAGAGCAGTCCAAGAGTCAATTCATCAGTGACAATTTTTCTACTTGGAGAAAACATATAACAGTGATTATCAGTGGAATTGTCTATTGCTTATTTTAAATAAATCTCATTCTGTCTTCCTGTCCAATTCAAGAAATTTCTAAAACTCTTGTATTACAAAAGGGGGACTGACGTGGGATCCAGAATGTTCCTATTTTTATTTTTTTTTAGCTATTATTGCCAGTGTTTGAAGTGCGTTGACATGAACCAGAAGCAGCTGGAGCTTCAGTCAGCAAAATGGAAAACATAGGTGGTGCATAATCATTGAATTAAGAAGCTTCACTGCTGCCCAGAATTACTGATTAGATATTATCTAATGGCAGAAGAAGAGATATTGTTAACATCTGATGGTTTCAATTTCAAGTATTTTTAGGAGATGCATCAATCGAAGCAGTGATTAGACAAAAGTGGACAAAGCCATCAGCTGACTGCTTTTAAACATTACAATCTCATTTAAAAATGAATGAAAAAAGTCTATAACTTTACTCAGCTGTAATTTCAGTCTGCTCGAATATTATGAGCTTGTTCTGTTTTGCAAACATCAAAGGGAAAAGATTTATGTAAAACGACCAATACTCCTTTCTCCTCCACATGAATAATTCCTGTAGCCGATTTCAACTGGGAAAGAGAAATACCTTTTATTTCTGTTGTGTACCCTGACACAATTCAGAGCAATTAGCTGCATTTGGGATACTTCAGATTATTGTCCATTCTTCTGACAGTTCAAGGAAAGTGGCCCAACAAGATCTGTTTTGAAAAAGATATTACGAATATGTCCAAAGCAGTGTACACAGCTGGGCTCAAGTGCTTCATTTCCAATGTCTTTGTTTTGGTAGGAAATGATGATAGAGCCTGATGCCTGATGCTTGGGTATTTTCTGGACTGCCTATTCAAACGGTGCCTCTGACACTCTTTCCAATTAGCATCTCCAAGGCTTACAGCAGATATTTATTTGATGGGTTCTCATTTCCTGTTTTTGGAAACATGTTATTTGGAATGTCTATTCGGTAATAATGGCTTAAAAATAAAATAAAAACAGAGGCAACGTTATCAGAATAATTTACCATAGGTGATCCAAATGAAATCCCTGGAGGAAAGACTATCCAACCTCCTCATCCATTGCAACTCTGAAACAAAAAGCTATGAAATAAAAGTGTTAGTGTTCCAGAGTTTCTTTAGTTGTCTCCCCTTCCCAACACAGTAAACAAGTTTTCAGTGCTCCTTAATGTCTGAATGTGTAGACTCTGTATGCTCTTAATGTCAAGTAGTCATAGCCATTGCTATTATTCAACTCTTTGAAAGGGTAGATAACTGCAGGACAAGGGGAAATGGTTTTGAGTTGAGGGAGGGGAGATTTAGGTTGGATGTCAGGGGGAAGTTCTTTATTATGAGAGTGGTGAGGTGCTGGAACAGGCTGCCCAGAGAGGCTGTGGATGCCCCGTCCTGGAGGTGTTCAAGGCCAGGTTGGATGGGGCCCTGGGCAGCCTGGTCTAGCATTAAGTGTGGAGGTTGGTTGCCCTGCATGTGGCAGGGGGTTGGAGATTCATGATCCTTGAGGTCCCTTCCAACCCTGGCCATTCTGTGATTCTGTGATTTCTTCAGTATGGCTACTATTCTGAGTTGGAGTAGGAAAGCAGATTAAAACATAACTACGTCTGTCTGCTTTTCATGTTCTATTAAGACATTGTCTTATGTTTCTCTCTCTTTTCAGAGCCATCGCTGTGCCAGATACTGAAGCTAGCAGTGACTGTATTTAAGCAAGGATTTAATATACAGAGGTCCAGCATGGTTTCCTTAACCATCACGGATAAGAGGTTTCAGGTTCCATCAACTCTCCATTTTATTTAATGTATGAGTCAGTGGCTCAAACAAAGTAATGACTTAACCTTGACACAAATCAGTTTATTTTTGTCTGTTTAAGTGGGAGCAAAATGCTTCAGCATGGGATTTTAAAGTGCTTTCAACATAGTTTGACTTTTTCTCCACCTGTGTGACCAGCACGACCTGTGTATGTCAGGATGCTGTCAGCTGGAATATAACTTGACCATAGTTGTACTATCAGGAGAGAATTATTCTGTGATGTTATTTGGCTCTTTTGTAATGCATTTTAGCCAAACAGTTTTTTTACGATGAGTAAGATTAATTAGAGCTAGATGAAGATTTACTTGATCACTGTTGTCATTTTTTCACAGAATAAAATAAGGTTAGAGGAAAGAAAAAGATGTTTCCCCCTTGAAATTCATTGAAAAGCCTTGAATTTTCATTGCCAAGAATGAAAATAAAATAAAATAAAATATAAATAAAATAAAAAAGTCATGTATGGTTTTTATTACAAACAGCCATACTCTAATACAAAAACAGGAATTTTCTTTCAAACAGTATCCTTTCTACTCAGAACTTCTTTTTGGCTTCATAAGCTTCCAGTCAGCTCTAGTTCTTATCCTTGTCATACAGTTAAGGCATCCAATCTTCAGCCAAATGAAGTGATTTGCCCCAGGTGCCCCATCAGGCTGGTGGCAGAGCCCAGAAGAGTCCAGTTCCCTGACATCCACTCTCTTGCTGGAGCCTGTTCTCCATTCACACCCCTCCACAAGAAGAGGCATGCATCAGTTCTCCCAAAACAGCTCCAATATTGCAATCTTTATTCTCAGAATAGAGAATTGGTCTGATAACAGCATATCTGCTGATAAATGCTGACATCATTTGGAGTTAAATATCCTCTGAAAAGATTCTGCTGCAGAGAGACATTTGCAACTGTAAGGAATATTATTTAGCATTGTATGTTTCTCTGGCTACTGAAAAAGATGCGATGAGCACTTCCTTTAGGAAATGAGAAAAAAGAGAGAAAATGTAAATGATGGCACTAAAGCCAACACATTCACCTGACAGATAAAATAGCACTTAGCAATCACATTAAGTCTTAGCTACACTAACAGCATTGGACATTTAAAGCAGTGATTGGGCTTAATTTGAATATGTCATTCTTCAGGATCTATGTAATTATTATCTGTATATTGTATATATTTCTGCTTTGAGTGCATCAGAAAGGATATATTTTCACACTATCTGCTACTTCTTTACCTACTGCTCTAGATTTTCCACAGAACCGTATTTTGTTCTTTGAGATGATTTATTACTGTGACTTCCTCAGTCTTATTTGAATTGGGATTTAAATAATTGCATTTCCAGTGTTTTCTTCCTTTTATGTGCAAGGAGCTTTCATAGGAGATGGTGCCTGACACAGGCAGAAAAGAATGCATTTTGAATGCGATAATCTCCAGTTTAGCTAATAGTGCTAATTAACTAGGATTATGCTTTCTGGATTGTCACTGGTTAGTGAATGAATCCCAGGAACAATGAGTGCTGCAATAAAATGAGACAGAGTTCTTAATGTATGTTTTTAGTGTTTCTTGTCAACAAACTGTGTCAGCTCCTTACTGTATTACATGAAGGTAATATATATTTTTAATGCTTTGGCTTCAGGAATATTGACTAAAGACTTCTCTTTGACTGATCAGTATATATTTTTGTTTCTCCAGATTACAAAGCTTGTTATTTCCATGTCTTCATGGTTTACTGAAGAAGAAAGCCAAGTAGACCTTCAAGTGCCTGCATCACGTTCAAGTGTCATACATGAATTTCCTTAACGACTGCAAGGAGGAGTTTAATTTGGCATCGATCGGATTAGTTGAGAACTAGGTACAGTAGCAGAAAATGTGTTGCAGGGATCAGCACGAGTATATGGGCTTATTCTCTTTTCTCTTAGAAAATGTCTTTGAAGGTATTCCCAAACTTTATCACCTTTCTGTGCTTTCAGAGCCTTTTTAAAGTGTTTGGAGAAAGAAAGAAAGGAAGAAGCAAACTAATAATCATGGAGGGGTGGTGAGTGTCTGTGATCCAGACCTTGTCCATAACCCATCTGTAATTCGTCCTCCCTACAATCCCTGGCAATATGCTACTGAATTATCACACTCGATGTACACAGTGCACATAATAACAAATAATGAGGTCTCACGCGGAATTCATAAACTATCACAGAGATGCCTCCAGGTTGTTTCCAGTATCAAGATAAATTACGTTAGCTAATGTTATGTAGCATGATCGTACATCACAGGCCTTCCCCATAGACCATATTGCCTAGCTCTACTTAGTTTTCTTTAAAAATAGATGCTATGGATTTATATTCCTGTAGCATAAGAGATGCTTCTCCTTGGGCCTGGTAAATGCAAGAGCTGGAAATGAACAATGGTGTAAGGGATATAGAATTATAGAATTGTTTGAGCTGGAAAGGACCCTTAAAGCTCATTTAGTCCAATTCCCTTGCAGTGAGCAGCTACAGCTAGATCAAGTTTCTCAGAGCCCCATTCAGCCTACGTCTCCAGTGACAGGGGTGGCATTCACCACCTCTCTGGGCAACCTATTCCAGTGTCTCACCATCCTTATTGTAAAAATCTTGTCCCTTATATCCAATCTAAATCTCCCCTCTTTTAGTTTGAAACCATTTCCCCTTGTCCTGTCTCAACAAACTCTGCTAAAGAGTCTGTCCCCTTCTTTCTTATAGCCCCCCATTAAATACTGAAAGGCTGACATCAGGTCTCCCCAGAGCCTTCTCTTCTCCAGGCTGAAATTTAAACAGTATTTTTCCTCTCTCCTTGGCTCTCCCTGTCCCAACGGGTACATCTTAGGCTTTATTTGGACATCTCTACCATGCCTTTCCCTGAGGATCTGTGAACTTGCCATAAGGGAACTCCAGGGTAGCACAGAAGATCACAAGAGCTCATGCCTCATCTCATCACTGAGCATCAACCCTTGCTGGTTCAGTGATGAGGGGCTGGGCAAGAGCAGGCCTTGTGGTCTATGACCTTGGAGCAAGACCCACTGTATTCTGAAAGTGGGTGTGATGGTAGGCACACTCTGCTAACTACACTGTTACATGGAAATGGCATGAAAGAGAGATCTGACAAAAACTAAGATACAAATGGCTTTATACTGTCTCACTAACAAGCTAGTCTAATACAATACAGCTTCAAAAGTGTCTTTAATTTGTACAGGGCCTACCACTGTGACAAGCTCTTTCAGATGAGAATACCAGGAGAGCCTTGGTGAGAATATGTTTGGGGTTTTTATAACTTTTTTTTTTTTTCCTTTTTCTTTTTTTCCTTTTCCCTTTTTTTTCCCCCTTTTTTTCATTTTTCATTTTCTCTCTATGTTTAATTATGATAGATTATGTAATCAATCTGATCACCTCTTTTGGAAGGCATTTATAATGATCAGTGTCAATATTTACGAGGAAATAAAGCACTCTAAAAATTATTCATAGTCACTGAGACTATTTTTCACTTAGCATTAATGCTCTGAGTGTGGGTTTCTTGATACAGTCAGATATGCTAGCCAAGAATAAGCTCAGACCCCAGTGTACAGCTAAGGATGTTTAATGTATCTTGACAGTCATTAAGTAGTTGGTAAAAGACTGGCAATGAATTCATTATTCATCTTATGAATCAATCCTATTTATAGCAAACTATCAAAAAATTCACATTATAATATGGAGATTGAAATGGTTATATATAATGGTCCTTTCACCAGAAGCAGCCATGAAAGAACCGGTGAGACTAGAACAAATTACAGTTAATGACAGACTCTTTCTCAGAGAATTAAATACTTTAATTGGTCAATCAGGTTGGGCATTTGAGAAAGAAAGAGTTGTAATTATGTGAAAACCTGCTTACTGTACTTTGGCAGCTTTATAGGCCTCTGGAGAGCAGCAGCAGCAGCAAGATAAAAAAAAAAACAAAATAATCAGAAGCAATAGCAAAACCCCAGAGGAATCATGTACCAAAACTGCTGCTTTGCTCAGAGGAAAAGTCACTTTTCCTTAAGGAAAGTCATTTTGTTTCTTCACCCTCCCCAAAAAAATACTTCTCTTAGGTAAGCTGAGCAATAGCGTGGATCTGTTGTTTTATGGGTAAAAAAAATAGAGGTATTTTGCCATCAGTGCCTCTGTACATTATCACCTTCAGCTGGCAGGCATGAAATAAGAGCCTCCACCCTGAAAGCAATGGGAGCAATCTAGGCTTTGGGAGGATGCCTGGTTCTCAAATCCTACCTTCTTTTGTCACAACTGTGTTGAGCCTCTAGGGCAACAATCTTCCTAACGTGTGGTCAACACACACCAAGGCAGGGGCAGAAACTCCGAGGAGCAACACTGGCAGCCAAACGGAGAGGTGCTTCTCTGCGTCATGAGCCATGGCTCAGGAACAGCCTGGTACACGATATATTTCTGAAGCACCGTGGAAACAAAGAGATGAGACATACTCCCAGCAGCAGTGGCCTGCCAGAGGAAATTTCTCCCTTGTTGCAGCCAACCCTGGCTTTGCCTAGACCCGGGCAGGGGGACCAGGGCCAGGGTAGGCCCTTCCCAGGGTAGGCCCTTCCCAGAGTATGTTCTTCATTGCCCTCCCCACCCTGTTCTAGACCCACGACCTCTGAGGTGAGAGGCAGCCCAGGGCACAGTGAGATCGGCTGGGCCCATCTGTGGGGAAAGGGTTCTGTCTGTGGGACAGGAGTGAGTTCTGACCAGCGTGCACAGGGCTGGGCAGGGGCTGGTCTGCAGCATGGCTAACAAGATGGCTCCCGTCAGACCTGAGGTGAGAGCACCAGATAAAACACAGGTGTCAGGGAAGGGGGCTTCTTTTTGCATTGTCCCTAAATGTGCCTCTGAGTCTGAGGAAAAAAACCCAGCCTATTATTAAGTAAAGCTCGTTTTGTGTGTATACAGAGCAGAGGAGAACAGTGCCGATCTGACTAGAAATGAAGCAGCACAGCACCTGCAGCTCCTCTCCATTCAGGAGGTGGGAAATTCGTGGAGGCCAAGGGCTTCAGGGGGATCCTATGCAGCTGCATTTTGCCAGGAAAGAGCTTGCACAGCTAAAAACTGTCATCATGGTGTCTCAGAGAAGGCAAGGAACAAAACTGGGTTTTCAGGAAACTGTACAGTGTTTTCTCACATCTGACTATTTCTGGGGTGTTTACAAAAAATATCACCTCTGATCTTGTGCTAATAGGCAACATGCCACGAAGTGCTGGATGTACAGCTTCCTCTTGCATGTGCTTGGCACATCCCAGGTTTAATACAGCTTTTGGCATGAAATACTGCTCACTCCCCTCGGGGGTGGGTTGGTCAGTGTCCAGCAACACAATGGTGTACTCAGCTGTATCCCTGGCTGTGAGTGAGGGTGGTTCCTACACCACTTGGGCACACACAGATACTCTTCTGCAACTGGTGCGTGCTTTGGAGCTGGCATGGAGCCGGTCTCAGGCATGGCACTTCAGCACTGAAGTGAGAGAAGACACAGCAGCTAAGTACAGAGCCCTATTTCTGTCCTTGCTCCAGACCCAGCCATGCTGCTCCTTGAAGTTAAAATCAGCTTTCTAGCTGGCTGGCTGCCAGCAGAGGCCTAGAGCAACCACAGCCCAAGCCTGCTGCACTCTGCACTGGCAATATAGGAGCAAAACTATTTGCATTGCTATGCAAACAGTACCTACGTCAGTGTGAGTGTTCGACCTTCAGAGAGACCTCATCCAGTTTGGCAACAGTAGAGTCAGCTCTGGCACTACAGGTACAAGTGACTTCTGCTGCCCCAGTGATGAGAGGCCATGGTGTGGTGAAGAGGTGAATAAAGCCTCTGCAGGTTATGGGCAGATGGGGACTGCAAAGAGAAGTCCTTGAAAGCTGGGCTTGCTTTTCCTCAAGTCCCTGGGAGAGTGGGAGTATGGCTACTTCCCCTAAAGAGAGAATTCCTTTTACTCTTCCTAGACAGCAGTTAGAGCTACCTGACATACTTTGAGCTCTCTTTTATTGGAGGCTGCAGCTCACACCAGCCTGGTGTTGCAAGCAGGTAGTGGGCAGCAGTCTGCTACTCCATGTAAGTATCAGCATTGCTGGGGCCTTTAACTCGCATCAGCAGTTTAGGGAGCTCAGGTTTACCTAGGCATAAGAATGTTAAAATTCACTGCAGCTTATTCATTGAACACATTACAAATGTTATTAAATAAACTGTTAATGCTTTTGAAATGCAAATTCTGGGCAGGGCTTTTCTCTGCTTTGCTTTGTTAAGGCTCACAAGACTGGGGAGCTGACTCTTGGCAGGGTTCTCAGGGGTCTCCAAGCTTTTAGTGTTTTGGCATTTACTACCCATAAATACACTTTTCATATTTAGATGACAAACTGGCACTGCACCAGGGGAGCCCATGTTTATTCAAAATATGCTAGCCTTCCTCAAATCCATACTCAAGGCTTCCTGCCAGCTTGAAGGTCTGGATCCTGATCAGCAAACTTTGATGAGAATCAATTCAATATAACTTGCTATATTAGCAGTTGATGTGAGAATGAGCTCAGGGAGACGAAAAGCCAGTACAGCTTCTGTTAACAGTTAGACAAAACTGCTGCATTTATTTGTGCATTTGCAAGAGAAGTAGCTTTTTGATGCACTGGGCCTTCAACTTCTGTCCTTCCTCTATAAAGAGAAACACATGACCTGGCAAATCAGACCTTTCAGTTTTTGCCTATTAGGGAGATGTTTGATAAGTCTATATTTTTCCTTTAGAACGTGAGTACTTCTGTGGGCTTTAAAAACTATAATTTGTTTAACTGGTTGCTGTCTTCAGAAAGTACAGGAAAATCTAAAAAACATGCTGGTATCACACAATCCTCGTACCATGTTAGTAAATGGAAAGGTATCCAAATGATTTGCTTTTAGAGGTACCGTGTGTTTTGAACTTGCCATCCTCTCTGTACTTGCCTTTTCTTATCCCTTTTCTCTGTTTGCTCACTGTTCTTCCTGTCGAGTCGGGAGCTCTTCCCCCCAGATGTCCTGTGCTACTCAGTGGCCCTGATAGAGAAATGTTTATTGCCTTCTTCTTCCCTGCTGTGGCAGGCAGGAAGTTTAGCAAATGATGTTTCCTGCCAGGAATCCAATGCAGGGCATAGGAATCTCTGCTGTCCAAAAAAGCTCACCAGTCAATGCAATAAACAATGAAACATATTTGGTATGGATTACTAGAATCGTTATTCATAGCTTAGTCTCATATTTGCATTGTTACCTAAGAACAAAATTGCCACATCTCTGTCCCATGCAAAATTTTTGGTTGCTCTGCAAACTGGAAAGTCAATTTAAATTGAAGGAGTTGGTTAATAATGTGCAAGACAATCAGTTTCACTCTGTTATTCTCAAAGATATTAAGTTAGTATTGAGGAAATACAAACACTGCGTGACAAGATTATCGTCATATACAAACATCTAAGGCCCTATAGTGTCTTTGTTATCCACAAGGTAATTATTCTTACTATTATGTTTCCTTGGTTTAATTCCATTTACACCTGTAAGATTACAAGATAATTAAGCTTGAGTTAATGCAGGAAACTAGAAATGGCATGGTTTGTTAACAACAGACAAAAAGAGTAAAATTGGCAAACATGTCATGGTTATTTGTGCAACATCTAAAAGTGTATATTACTACTTTGAAGATCCAAGAGTGTTGTGTGGGATGCAGGTGTGAAGCCTGGCCAGCTTAGCACCTGATAAAAGGAAAACAAAACACCAAGGAAAGCACTGCATTGTAAAGCAAACTGGCAGATCTCCAGGGCTGATTAATTTTAGAGATGTAGCAATTTAGCACACATCTTCATTTGTGACTTCTTGTCTTTTTCATGCTGGTGTACCAAAAAGCATTTTTACCTATTGCTTATGTTGTACAAAAGGCTTATATTCTTTTTGTTTTGTGACTGTAGCAGGCTGGATTTCCATGAATAGTTAAACAGGGAGGAAATGCCAGTCAGTTTGTTTTATTTGTTGTCCTTACGGAGAAGATAGAGCATTTTGATGGATAGGGCACAGAGCAAAACATTCTGCTCCTACAAGTATTGCTCTTTGACTTCTGGAGGCAGATGTGTCTCTTCACTAAGAGTATGTCTATCAAATTGTCTCTCCAAACTCAGTTAAGCCTTCTAAGCCTGGCAAAACCTATAAAGGTTATTAATGATACAGTGGAATTATCCCCAATCAGCGATGGCAATGATATTATCAATTAATTGGCAGCAGCAGGGAGCTGTATACTTTAGGTCTGCATCGTTCAGGCCTTGAAGGTAGGTTTTGTTATGGAATCAAGGAGAATTTAGGATTTTAGCCTGAGTTTAAGATTTAGGAATTTAGGATTCATCTTTCAAGCTCCTTAGCTCCTTGCTAAGTCAACATCTTTCATGTGGTATAGAATGTCATCCTTCCATGACAGTGGCCATCAGCTGATCTGGAGCAGCAGCCTTGACTTGGAGTTGCTTTGTTGCTGTTGTGCGTTTTGAAGAACATATAAAATTCTCTCAGCTTGGCTTTTTGTTTCTTCTGTGCTTATTTATGAAAAAAAACCCCAAAAACTGAAAGACAGCGAAACCCTCATGGAGCTCATGAACCTCCTTGCCAGCAAGCCATCAAGAATTGCCTCCAGGTATCACTGTGTTGCTGAATGTCTTGGGACTTCAAGAAGCTGAGCAGGGTGTTGAAGTATCCAGAGTGTCAGCATAACCCCAGGCATTTCTACACATCCTCCACTCTCTGTAGACTGCAGAAGTGAATACATCCTGGCGTTTATGTATAATAACAGCATTTTGACTGTGTTGGCAGTGGAGCAGGTTTAAATATTTTCACAATGACAGTGCTTCATTTCATCTAAAGTCATTTAAATAATGTAAATATATTTAAGCTTTGTGACAAGCCAACAAGTAGATAAGCAGCATTACTCCTACCAAGAGACAGTAAGAATGAGGTACCAGGAAAATGAATAATTTAGTTTGGTACGAATACTGTACTGCAAATAACAGAAATACAGAATTACAAATTCTTTGCTGCAACCTCTAGAGATGACCTCCCCTGCTGCTAAGTATTCTTCTTTTACATTGCTGGTGAAAAACCTACTGCACAACTGTGGAACATCTTTGTAACAGAATAAACAAGCAATAGCATGAAAACTTGTCCAAGAAGACTCAGCTTGCGAGGCAGCGAGCTGAACAACAACAGGGAGCAACCCAGGAAGGCAAGCAGGGTGACCCCAAGACCACGCTTCCCCATCCACAATGCATGGACCCATGGGATTTGAGCTGAGTGAGTAGAGTAGAGGCAGTGATAACAGCAGGTCCTAGTCACTGACTGCTGAACTTCAGGGGAAAGCAAGGTTAACAAGCCAGGCCCAAGGTCAATCCAAACACCAATTCAAGAACAAGGCTAGAAACAAGTTGTCCTATACCACAGCTCAGTGGAAAAACGATTATGATTATTATTATTACCAGGAAGAGATATTTTCCAAACATATTTGAGGAAATCAGGTGCCTTCTGAAAAAAATGTTTTTTGATTTGAAAACATTTTTTTCCTTCCAAAAAGAAGCATGAGAGGAATGTAAATAAGCCCTACCTAGTGAACTTTATTTGCCTCTTTAGTGCCTCGAGCATCTTAATCACTTGTTTGGTTGGGTATTCTATAAAGCAATGGGCTACGTTCTATGGCACAGTTGACTTTTTGCAGTGTATATTCAGTTATGCCAGTGAGACTGGGAAAGATCTTGGGCCAAATTACATGATCCCCAGGCTAATGTTTTACATAGCTTCATTTCTTTTATTTATTTATTTAGTTAGTTAGTTAGTTTCCACCCATTAAAATTAAAAGTAAACAGCAGTTTTAAATCTTCAGTGACAATGCATGACGTATTTAGGCTCTGTCTCGATTACTCCCAGAAGAAAAAGCTTGAAGCCAGTAAGGGGAGGCTTTACCTTTTTACTGAATTAGGGTTGAATGTATATTTCTCACCGGCATGAAGCTTGCACTGGTATCCACTTTGGGCTACCATCCTGCAGCAAGCAGTATCCTTGCCAGAAGTTGATCCAGGAAATCAAAAATCTGCTCCAGAAAGTCACTTCAGCAAAACTTGCCCCCAGCACTCATACCAAAGAGAGGATGAAAACAATGGCTCATGATCTATTCAGGGAGAAGCGGTGACTAAGAGGGTCCAAACTTTAATAATATTTTCCTCTCTGCCAAGTAAGTACTTCCAAGAGTTGTTACAAAACAAAGAAGGGAGGATCCAAGTAAGTCTGTTTGCACCCACTTTTCTTCGTCTCTCTGCGTGGTCAAAAAGCTTCCAACAATATAAATAAAATCAGTGCATTTTAAAAGAAAATAAAAATGCTGCTTTTCTGTAACATCTGCAAGTCACCGAAACTGGCTTACAGCTGGCAGACTTTTATTGGGTACCTTTCCAGAAGAGACACAAGTCTCTTCTGGAAAGCCTTGCTAAGCCAAACCTTACCTTTTTCGAGATTGGCAGTTGCAAATGGCATGAGTAGAAACAAGGGTACAGGAGGGTAAGCAGTGAACCTACCTACTCTTGCAAGCCTGCTGCCTTTGCCATGGTGACTACAAATCAGTATGTCCTAATTAGGGGATCTGAGGTATCAAACAACACAGGTCAGACAAAATTTCCATGGCTTCTCTACCCCTGCTTCCCAGTGCTAGTGGTTTGTGTTTCACAACAGTAATAACGGAATTCGATTCTGTGTAAAAACAAAATTAAAAACCCCAGCCCAGTGTATTTTTCCTTGTCCCCCAAAACATTAGGCTCAAGAAAGAACTATTCCAGAAGCTGAAATTACAGGACCAGGTACTGCAACTCCAACACTGTCTGGAACTTCAAAAACAAAATTGTTTACAGGTGAGAAGGATAAACTTGGCCTTAAAAAATGCATCTCCAGTGCCTCGTAATTATGCTGTTGTTCCCACAGAGCTGAATTTCCTTCCAGAGCAGGTTAGCACAAAATGCCCTACAATGCAACTGAACTGCAGCAATGATGCTGGAGTGCATGTTATTGAATTCAATGCTTGAATGCAATGCAAAAGCCTTGGCACAGGGCAGAACACTGCACTAGCTCTGGGCTTTTTCAACATTTTCATCATTTGGATTACCAGGACTCAATAATCTACCATAAGTGCTCACTGGCCCTTGTGCCTCACTGCTGTATCAGTCACAGTCATTGATGCCTCTTTTTTCCTCCTTCAAAGTTAGGAAAAAGGACCAGAACTGCATGTGGTGTGAAGCTAGCTTACTGCTTTTGTGGTCTTCACCCTGAGTATTAAGTAAATTCTAAGGTTTAAATTACTCTTATGAAATAAGGTAGTAAATAATATTTTTGTGAATATGAATTTGGTCTTACTTCATAATTCACGTAGTCACTTGCAGAGGTGTGTTTGTCCACTTAACAGACACAGGGCATTGCCTCATATCAGACTGCACGCTCCCTTTCATTTCATAAAATCATAGAATGGCCTGGGTTGAAAAGGACCACAACGATCATCTAGTTTCAACCCCCCTGTTATGTGCAGGGTCGCCAACCAGCAGACCAGGCTGCCCAGAGCCACATCCAGCCTGACCTTGAATGCCTCCAGGGATGGGGCAGCCACAACCTCCTTGGGCATTTCTTGATTATGTTTGTGGGTGATTTGTCATGGGTCCTGGACAGGAGCAATAAAAGAAAATCTCAGAGAAGGGAAAGCTCAGGACTTCTCAGTGTTGTAAGTAGGATTCCAATTTGCTTGGGTTGCAGGTGCTCCTGTTCCACTAAGGAAGGGAATGTGTCAGGGCTGAGTGTGGTGTTATTGTGTAGATAGAAGCCCATTCCTTCGGGGGCAATATGCTGGCTGGTTTTCTGGAATTGCTGAAGTGCAATGAAAGCTATGGATCCATATGGATAGCTATGGCTATTAGCTGCCATAGGTGACTAGCACTGCATCTGTATGAGTTTAAGGAAGGCTTTTTATTCTACAGATTGCCACGTGAAAGGAAAGAACTGATGTTTTGGCTTTTCTGCCAAGATAACTTGCTCATTTAAATGGCATCACTTCTCAGGAGCAGGTTGTTTGTGGCTACTAAACCTACAGTGAAAAAAAAAATAGTGCTGACCCATAGGAATTGACTTGTAGAACAAAGTAACTGTTGCTCAGGTCCTGGTATCTGCAGTGTATGTATTCTGGGCTACTCTCAGCCTCATCCCTTAGCAGTGCATCCATTTGCAAATGGGACTATTGCTCTGTTTAGTTTGATTTTAAGTAAGTTTGCTCTGCAGGCTCTCAGCCTCTCTGTGTTATGAACCAAAGCACGGCGAGTGGGAGTGATGGAAAGGATGCTTTTTGGAGCATGGCTGCTGTTCTAACAGCATCTACTACAGGTCTGCCTTTATGGTCAGCATGCAGCATTGCTTCCCTTGGGCACACCTGCTGATGGCAAGGGAAATAGTGCTGGACTATGCAATAGCTGAGCTTTTCAAATGTGAAAAATCCCTTTTTTAACACATTGATTTGAAATGTCTGCTTGCCTCTGCATCTACAGTGGATTCAAATGCATTGGCTGACAAGGGAAGAGCAGGTATTGATTCCGAGGAGAATGATGAAAATGTGAATTGTTTGAGTAACCTGAAACGCAGGCAGTGAGTCAGAGTGCTAGCCTGGTGACTTCCCTCATTTTGCTAGGGAGGTGATGTGATGCTTAATTCTTTAATGTTTGCTAAGTGTTTTAAAACTGCGAAGAAGTTATTTGAGAGATGTGGAGATTACTAAAGGCCTTATGCAGTAGGCTTTCAATGCTAGATTATTATTTAAATGTATAGTACCCTGCTATAAACTGAGTGCCAGAGCTGTTTCATTAAAAGATCTGTTAGCACTTCCATTATTAAATTCTATTTTAATGCTAAATCTCATTCCTGGTGAGCATCTTGGGAGCACTTCCCACCTTCCCAAGTCCGAGAGGTGTTTAAGTTCTCATTAGTTCTGGAGCTGGCTCTATCAGTCTTGTAAGTGAGCAGAACTTCTTCCCTGTGGAGATGATGGTTTTAGTTGCAGTCAATTTACTGCAACTGAGGTGCAAAAACTGGTGGGGACCAGACACAAAGGAAGGGGTGGAAACGAGTAGAGATTGTTTAAGATTGGCGTGGTTGTGGGTTTTTTGTTTTGTTTTGTTTGCTTTTTAAAGAAAACGTACCCAAGAATGAAAACCTAAGGTCAAAGGGAAATGCAAAGAGGTCCTTGAAATGTCAGTAATTCAAGCTGCAGATACCATGTTAAAAATAGCATTCTTCAAACTAGATTAATTGTGATCAGTATTGCCAGCTTCAGGCTTTCCAGGTTCCCTCCTAAACCTCAGGGTTAATTTTCCTGTCTGACCTGCTTTGGTTTCCCGATGAAACTACTAAAATAACAGTTTGACAATGGAAATCTTCCCTGCGCATGAATTTAAAGAGAACAAAGCATGAATTAGCATTTGTATTACCGAGGTGCTCGAGAGAACGGAGCCAAAGTCACAAGACAAAAGCTCTCTGTGTGGTTAGGTAGTCTCCTTGCTGATCCGTAATGACACTCGTGATACTGACAATGAAGACCCAACGAAAGGGGAAAGTGGTTCTGTATTCAGTTTCTGACTTTGTACTCGAGAGACCGAAGTGTTTCACTCCATCTCTTTACCCTTAGGCAAGGAGCAACAGCCTTACAGCCCAGCCGGGTGGGAAAAGCCAAATAGATGAGGCCATGAAGTCTCACGAGTAGATAACTATTGGTGCCCTCTGCAAAAAATCACGTAGGTCTGAACCCTCAGATGAAGCATTTTGTATGCTGTTTCTAAACACTGCTGGCATTTCCAGAAAAGCTGTTCAGCTATGGCTGTGCTGTGCTTTTTACCTGAATGTCTGGCCCTCAATTTGAGCCAGTCTGAGCAGGCAGATAGGTTGTGAATGCTTCACTTTGGGAAGAGACTCTTGGTGGGAACACTGTAAAAGTCTGGAGATCACTGAAGTTTGGTTTTTGTTTGTTTGTTTTTTGAGTGGTCTGATGTGTTGGGAGTGTTTTGGTGGGGTTTTTGTTTTGTTTTGTTTTGAGAGGGTTGGGTGGGAGGGTTGTTTTTAAGTGAGCAAGATCTTTCTATATACTAGAGCACGCTTAAAATAACACCTGGTGAGATGAGAGGTAGACTGGCTGATGAGAGAAGCTGTTACTTTCTGGTGTTGGCTAGAAAGGAGTTCTTGTTTCGTATACATATAGCAAAAGAGCACAGTAAGAAGTCTTACTGCAGAGACATAGGTAAGTGCTACTGCCAAAAGCAGAACAGTTGACTTTAATGATCTGAATGGAAACAGCAAAGGCAACGATTAGCTCTTGCTATTTTTAATACCTTGAGGAAATGCCAGTGATACTAAAGGTTTGTGGAATGAAGAAGGCAGAAGAAGACTGCTGGAGTCTTCCTTCAGACAGTGTTCTGGTTAGTAACTTTAAATAGTCCTGTGTACTTTCTGGGAAATCAGTGCTAGTCCAAATGTAATGCGTCTTCATTCTTTTTCATATTCTCTGCGGTAAAATTCAGTGCTTCTCAGTAGCTGATTTGATCCAGCTACATTCAGGAATAAAAATAACAACCAGAGCATGACTTCTCTTAACTAACACTGTGTTGTGTGCAGACAGATAAAATGTGACTGGTTTCTTGCAGTGCACTATATACGATTGTCTGCTTCCCAAGGAAAGCGTAATACAGAAAAGTGTGGTTTGGCTTTTTTTTGGCCTGTCTCTTCTTCTCTTGTCGCAGTCAGTTCTTACCCAGGTCCACGTGTATGTGATCACTGACACTGTCACAGGCAGAGGGCTTCCTGTGTCACCAGTACAGGCCTATCACTGTGTGATGTCCTCTGTGTACCCATTTCTCATCCTTCCTCCCTCCCTTCCTGTTGGCTGTTGTTTCTGCAATACAGCACAAAGGCAGAAGCAAAGCTTATATCCCTGGAGCCTTTGTGTGGAGAGAGGTTAGCCCAGCACGGATAAGGTTTGCTGCTTATGCCCTGTCCAGGTGTTTTGGCCTTTCTCAGGGGGTGTATTTGAGATGGGGAGGCTGAGCACTGCCTGAGGGAGATTGTGAAGCTTGGATGAATATGAAGTGTTTTCATAATGCAGGTCAGCCCAGGTGAGTTGCTGGGGATTGGCTGTAGTTCAGCCAGAACTAGGCCTGTGTCTACTGTAAAGCTGTTAGCTATGGACTATTCTGACGGAAGGCTGTTGTGGAAAGTTGTCACCACCACCCCTTGAGTAGCTGCTAACAGCAGGGCACAAGGTAAGCACAACATTGCCTGGTGTGGGGCACTCCAGATCTAAGGTGCTTGCTCTACAGAATGATAAAGCCCTTGAAATAGTAGAAAAGGGCAATAAAAAAAAATGAAGTTTATCAATGACAGAATCGAAATCACTCAGGGTATATGTATTTAGGGACAGATTGTGACTTGGCCATCCTTCCGTGAGGTGTAGGACAGTGTGTGGATCACACGATACCGTCAGGTGTGAGGGAGGCATGCAGAGCTGTCACCCCCTGCAGCAGCTGGGGCCGAAGCATAGCTTGGCACTTTCAGCCCTCCCTCTCCTGCTGCCCACCTTGCCTCCTGCTCACCATGAGGCAGAAATAGCAGCAGGACTGCAGCTTCTATAGCAGTTGTTAGCGGCAAGCCCAGTGCACCACAAGCAAAGGAAATAGCAGAGCACGGCTGTTCCAAACACCCACGCTGCATTGCTGCCCAAGGCAGCTGCCAACTTTCCCTCTGCCTGGGGCAGCCCTGTGGAGGAGCAGAATCCCCTGGGTGGCTGCCAGCAGGAGGTTTTGGCACCTGCACCAGGTGTCCTGGCCAGCATGCAGCTGGCTGAGGAATGTTTCATAGGGGGTGACGGGCAGGGTGCAGTTTGCTTATTTTGTCTCTTTATGAGTTAGTTTTCCTGGCTGTTCCTATGCCTATGCAAACACTTCCTCCCTGTGTTCCCGTGCCTCTATTGTTTCCCCTGGTGAATTGAAGTTGCTGTTACTGAATGATGATGATTTTTTTTTTTTTCCATCCACTTCATTTTCAAGCATGAAGAGAGGTGATTAATGTGTGGGAGGAGGAGTGGAGTGGGGAGAAGCGCTGAAGGCAAGAAGTGTTTCCTGTGGCATGAAGGGGAAGATTTCTGCTGATCTTGCTGAAGTCCTGTGCTGCTGGTTAGGACACTCCTTGTACCAAGGAGGAATGCACCCAGGGCAAAGCATGTCAGGCTTCTTGTGTGACGAAGATGGTCAAAACGGAAGTTGGATTTATTTTTTTGCCTTCTTGCTGCTGGATTTCCTTTTTCCTTCTGCATTCCGCCCTGCTACTAACAGCAGTTTGTAATAGTTTGATAAGGGACGCAGGCCTGTTAAAGGTTACTCCCTTAAACATAGCCTTAACAATTGGTTAACTGGCTTCTTGCAGCAGATGCTTGGTTATGGAGCCTCAGTGAATCCCTTTCTTGGCTTTTATTTATTTATTTATTTATTTATTTTAACAGTTTTATTTATTGTCCCTTCAGATAGTGTCACGTAATATCTTATCTCATAAAATACTAGATACTAGCAATCCCAGCTTCTGCAGTGAGACGCTCTTTTTCTCAAGTCACAAGAAGAAATCCTTCAGAACCCAGTGATGTGGACCAGGTTTAATGTCAGAAGTTCAGAAAATCTGGGAAACCAACAAAGCAAGAGTCAAATGAATCCAAGAGCAGCCTGTGGTAGCATAGTATCAAAATTTAAGCCTATAATGTACAACGTTTTCCTTCTTTCATTTGTCTACTTTACAAGTGCTAACACAGCATTTTTCAAGGTTCACAAGGGGGCTTTTTTCCCTCTAGGCTATTAGCTGCAGTAACAACTTAATAAGAAAGTTAGATTTTTCTCCCAGATGGGGGAACAAGAGGTCTCTGGAGAGAGAGGAAGATGAAAAAGCTGAACATTTTGTTTAAACAACTTAACAATACAATGCCAGAGGAAATGAATCAGATGAGTGATTTCTGTGTGCATGTTCTGCTCTAAGAAAACAAAGGGGTTTAAATCTTGGCCTCCTAAGAGTCAATAGGGCCTGTATTTAACTTAGAAAGGCAATATAGAGTCCTGGATCAGTTGCTAAGGGTGGAGAATGGTATTTTCAGAAGAATCAATGTTAGGTTCCTATGTAGTATAGCATCCTCAGAGGCCCTTTACAGGAATATTTTCTGGGGAACTAAAAGCCAAACAACCTTTTTCCTTAGAAAAAAGCACAACTTTAATGTCCTCATCTACAGAAAATGAGATCATTTGCACCTTGATGCAGTAGGGTGTCATCTTGTTGCTGGCTGGCACTTGGCACAGATGCCTAATTCCTTCCTGCTGTGTGGTCAGACCAGCTCCGAAAAGTCTTAATGCTGCCCAAAGCTGTGCCACACTGAGATGCTTGGAAGGGCCATCTGGCAGGCATGGACTTCAGAAGACTGTAAATAAACCCCTGCTTTTCCTGAACTTGCCCTTTGAGATGAGATATAAGGTTTCCTTCCTCTCATTTCCTATATTAGCAAGATCCTCAGCTCTTCATATGAAGAAGACAGAATAGGAGGATGTGCTGCCTGTCCTGTACCCAGTGTGGCTGTTTGTGTGTGTGGTGTCTGTAGATTATTAATATCCCTTTGTGGGCAGATCATTCATGTGGTTTTGTTTGCATGCACTTCCAAGCCATCCTGCCTTTCTTTTTAAGGACTGTTTCCTGGAATAACCCTCTGTGGGCTTTGTATAACTGATGATTACCATCCTTAGTGTAAGACCGCTGGCTAGGAGAAATATTTAATCTTGCTTTTTACAGCATGACTGATGGCTGTTTCACACTTCTGGTGATTTTTCGTAGCACCTTTAAGTGTGTGATGATTCTGAAATGGAAATTTTGCTGTTTGCCCTCTCCATGAGTGCTTATGAATAATTAAATCTCAAGGTACTTTGAAATAGCAGTTCTGTTTTTCTCCATTCTGAAACTTCACTGTTCTCTTAGTACCAATACTTTCGAGAGGGCTTCCTGTGTCTCTCAAACTGTCCTGTTCATTTATCCATAAGTAGTGATATCAGTCAATGGGTGAAATTCTGGTCTGAGCTTTCGTAGACTGTGTCCTTCCTGCCTCTCTACGTGCAGGATTTCTTGATTTTAAGTCTTTGAAAGCAAGACTGTTCTGAATGTTCTGAACCAACTCCTGCTTGAGCACTGTGAGTAGCTGTAGCCCGGCAGTCTGGACTGTCTGAAGTGTAAATCAAGGAGAATGATATTTCTCTCTGCATGTTTAATATGTCATTCAGATGAGAATACAAATTCTTGCATACAGAGAAGCCAGAGAGAGACTACCCCACACAGGGAAGGTGGGCTGGGACATGTGGTCACTTCAGCACAGTCCAGGGCACAGTCCTGCAATATCTGGTGACAGAGGTAGTCCCAAGCTTTAGTGTCACTGGTGTTCTAAAACAAGGTGAGATGATGAACCAGGTGTGGGATATGTCTAGGAGAGTCGATTCAGAAGCAGCAAGAGACCAGATTGGAGCTGGGACTACCTAGAGTTTAGGCACAAGGGTCATCTAACCAACAGGGTCAGAAATGAGACTGGAAATAGTAGTATAGGTGTGGGGCTTTAGGGGATGCCCCATCAGTAGGTTGGGATGGGGCTGGGCACAGTCATGCAGGCAGCAAGAACTGAGCTGCCAACGGCAGGGGATGTGTGGGGGTCACATGTGAGGAAAGCAGGGTCTGTTAAAGCCACAGAGTTGTTAATGCAAGGCAGAGTTCTGGAGGCTCTTTTCAAAAAAAGGATAACCAATGAACAACCTGTCACGAAGACAGACTTTGTAGTTCTTTGTTTTTTTAAGAGAATAGAATTAGTTTTCCCAGATTAACAGCCTGCTTCCTGAAAACTGACACAAAAAAAGTAAAAAATAATTTAAAAAAATGATGCAAATAAGATGACAATGAAATGTGAAGGGTAAGGGAGGAAGGAAGAATGAAAAACACTTGGCCGATGTGAGTTGTTGGGTGATCTTTTCATATGAGGACAAAAAAACATTTCCTCATGAAAATGTATCCAATGAGTTGTTGCCCAATGAATTTTGCTCTCCTAAAATACACATCTGAAATGGTCTGAGAAGGAAAAGTCAGAGAAGTTCCAAGAATGATGTTGTATTATTCAAAGCCTTGTGACCCTTGTTCTTGTCACGATCATGGCTTTCTTTTCAGTCCCTTATCCTAGCAATTAGCAAAGCATCAATTCTGTTATCAAGTCAGTAATGTCTCTGAAGGTTAATAGATGTCCCTTCCTTTGAAAGGTCACTTCTTTTCAATAGAACATCAGTAAGGAGATTTAAGTGAGAGTATCTGACAAATTGCAATGTGAAATCTTTTGAAATACTGCCAAGAGAATCTATATTCTTCCATTATAGCATAGTAAAAATACAAGCAATCAAAGAAGGACCATCACTTTTTAAAGGAGCAAATCTGATTAGGAGTTTCAGTTTATGAAGGTGCATACTACTGCCTAGAAGTGGACAGCCTTACCAGACATTTGTCAGGTAGGGTGGAGAGGAAGGGATTGCTAACATCAAAGCCCTTGCTGTAACTTATTCCACAACAGAGCATTAGAGATGTCAAGATGCAGGAAAGAGTTATTATTTTAAAAATACTTATTATAAAGGGAATATGAATCAAAGCTAAGGCTACTTCCCACTGCCAATTTTATTGTTTCATTTGTTATCAGAAATGCTGAAACTGTATTACTGAGATTGCCCAGACATGTTTCTGGCTCAGCCAGAGTTAGGAAATGCTGCAGCTCTCCTTCTTCTTGTCTGTTCGCTTTTTCTTCTGAAAGCCCCAGTCTGTAAATACAAGAAGTCTGTCTCATCTCATTGAATTTAGTATTTCTGCTGATCTGTAAAGACCTATCTGAAATTAGCCTGTAAGTTCAAAAGTTATTGAAGGGTGTGTATGTGTGAACCCATCCATACATGTGTTCATCTCTTAATAAGTTCCTTAAGCTTCATTTTCTTAGAAAACAAAGCTAACAACTCAATAAAATAACACTTCTTTGAAGTAGCTTTGGAAGCAGATATTGAATGATAAATTGCACAGTCTGTGATGCCTGCCCCCCAAATTGCCATGTATTAGCAGACTACATACCATAAATGCATAATGGTATATGACCTTTTCATAGGTGAATAAATCCTTGTGATTTGAAGGATTGTTTAGTAGAGGATAGATGGGTGGGAGGAAATAGATCAGAACCCTCCTTTTGCTAATTGCACTGAACTTCTTATTTGCCATGCCAGCTCGTAATTTGTGTGCCTGCTCAAAGCTGTTGTCCAGTTCTTTTTGGACAATGTATTATCGCCACTTGTCTCGGTGCCATGCAAAACTGAGAACTTCAATAACCTTAATTACAGCCTCTGATATAATGCTCAAACTTGCCATCATGTGGTGTAATGCTGTTTGGAGACTACTTTTTTTAGGTTCTTGAGTTTCAGAGGATATACTCTCATGATTACCAACGTGAATGATCTAAATGGCAAAAATCAACCAATCTGTCAATGAATGTCTATTCAAAATACTTACTTTCATAAAAGACTTCACCAAAAGCTCTTAATTTGTTTCCAGCATGTGACCAGAATGCATATCAAAACCTCAGAAGCTGTTGTTCTGTGGCCAGCTCTTTAAATAATTGTTGATCCATCAGCTTGCTAGCTATAGGTGTGGCCTAAGTATGAAATGTGGCCAAGGACTGTGTTTTACTTCTGTACACTTCAGCTATGTACAATTAAGTGGACTGTCTAGTGCCATATTTAGTTTGCACAAACAAGCTTTAGTGCAGTTTCTCTTCCCATTATCTGTAATTGTTTGAATGGCAATTTCAAAGGTGTGACAGGGACCAAGATGAAGTTAATATGATTTGCTGCCATGTGCATTCATGTGAAATGAATTGCACACTAGAGTAATTAATTCTCTCTTGACCATGATGGGGGAGTCCACGGTAAGATGCTCTGGCATGGGTAAAATGAATTCTGCTCTGTAGGATAGTCTGTAAGACTTATGCTCCCAGATTGGTTGACTTCCTCCAATAAAACCCACTTTACTATTTTATTCAGGGGAATCAGCCTTGGTTCTCTTTGCAGGGGCTCTAATCTCATGCGTCAGTAGGGAAATTTGAGGAGGCAAATGACCACAGTTCATCAACAACTCTTCTTTTCCATCACGTTTCTGATCAGCGGGTGTGCTCCTCCTGATGAGCTGCAAATGTGTACTTAATATTGTATTAGCTATTAACTCCCAAAGTCAACAGTTTCCCTGGTAAGATCAGAACACTTCAAACGTTGGTCTGTAGTTTTTTAAAATAAAAAAGTAATATTTTTTTAGTGTAAAAGAACCCTTATTTAAATATTTACAGATACTTTTATGATGCTGTATTGCTTTCCTAAAACGGATCAACTGTGGTGAATACATATGTATGTCATCAATCTCTTCCCCCAAGTTCTTCAAACAGGAGAAAGTATTTGTTTCTGCATCCAGAGAAGTTCCAAGCTTGTTATGCTCTATTATGAAAATGAATTGGAGCCCAAAGACTTAAAGCAAACATGTGAAGTCTTTTGGTGCGCAGTTGTCTTCTTGCGGCAGTAAAAGAGGTTCTGTTGACTGTTCTCTTTCATGCCAGTGGACTCCTCCATGCCTTCAGTAGCTTTGCTCATTTGCTTGGGAGGAATAAATAAAAAATATCCTGTGTAATTCTCCTTTCTCTGAGTTGCACTGTTCATACATTCAAGTTGCAGTAGCAACTCTGCTAGGGCTATTGACCATTAGTTTTGTAACATCCAAATTCTCATTCTTTTGGATTTATGCTCTTATAATTATGAATTTCAGCAGGCTTGATGCAGTGTAACTCTCAGAGTTAATGACATGGGCATCTTTGTGTTAGTTATGAGAAACCTATGTGGAAATGACAGCACCCTTACCTGATCCAAAGCCTATTTAACAGATAGAAGTCTCCCAGATACACAGCAGCTCCCTCACAGCAGCAATCAGTTTTAATGCTGCAGGAGGGATTAGTTACAGGCAAATGGTGTTTCACCAAGTTTCGGGCCAGCAGCTAATTCTTATATTCCTCCAGGAATAGTATATGCTTACTGAATGTGTGTCATGAGCAACTGCAAAGATGGCAGATCATCAAATGAATGTTTTGTGCCTAAATGGAAAAAAAATAGTGAGCATGAGGGAAAATTAATGTGTAGTTATGTCTTGGGAATGCACAACCATTCAGCAAGCAGTTGCTGTTCTGTTTTGAGCATCCCAGATCAGTGCAGCATGCTGTTTGGCTTGATCTTGGTGTGTAACATAATATGTTGTGATCCTTCATGCAGATACATAGAGGTCTAACAAAATAGTCAGGGCCTTGGGAGCTTTAATAGGTGTGTGAGAAAGAGGGGGCAGGCACTGGAATGGAATGTCCAGGGAGATGGCAGAGTCACTGTCCCTGGTGGTGTTCAAGAGAGGTTTAGGTGTTGTACTGAGGGACATGGTTTAGTGGGAAATACTGGAGATTGGTGGACAGTTGGATTGGATGATCCTGGAGGTCTTTTCCAACCTTGGTGATTCTATGATTCTATGAAGTGGAGTGGCCTTGGCAGCATTATTAGACCTAAACTCATGTGTCCCAGATAGTGGGTCTTAATCTCTTCTGGGCTGTGTAATGATTCAAAGGGGTCCCAGGGTCTGGATGCAAGTACAGCACCATCTGCAGTGGGTTTCTGTAGTCTTCTGGTCCTTTGTGACATGTAACTGATCTTTTCTTTCAATGCAATAGTTTGTGATCCTATACTGCAAAAGATTTAAGAAGATTGGTCTTTCTTTTATAGAATCATAGAATGGCCAGGGTTGGACGGGACCTCAAGGATCATGAATCTCCACCCCTCCTGCCACATGCAGGGCCACCAACCTCCCCATTTAATAGCAGCCCAGGCTGCCCAGGGCCCCATCCGATCCAGCCTTGAACTCCTCCAGGACGGGGCATCCACAGCCTCTCTGGGCAGCCTGTTCCAGCACCTCACCACTCTCTCTGTAAAGAACTTCCCCCTGACATCCAACATAAATCTTCCCTCCCTCAACTTAAAACCATTTCCCCTTGTGCTGCAGTTATCAACCCTTTCAAAGAATTGATTCCCCTCCCCTCTGTAGGCTCCCTTTAGGTATTGAAAGTCTGCAATGAGGTCACCCTGCAGCCTTCTTTTCTCCAGGCTGAACAAGCCCAGCTCCCTCAGCCTGTCTTTGTAGGGGAGGTGCTCCAGTCCCCTGATCATCTTTGTGATCTTTTGACCTCAGCTGTGTGTTGCTACAGTTTTGGAAGCAGTGAACAGTGAGCATGAAGGTGAGAATCAGCAGCTGGAATAATGAGTATCTGTGGGGTGAGAGAAGGGAAAGCAAACTTCTTCAGCCAGCTTTGTGCTACTAAAGCTTTGGGCTGCTTTTCTACAAGTCTGCAGGCTTTTTTCCTCATTGTAAAAGGGGTGAGAACAGGCATCAATTACTGACTGTAAATGTTTAAATTAGCCTAAGAATTGCAAACTACCACCTTTAATTGGTGGAATCTTAGCACCCGTGGAGTTGAGGGTCATCTTATGCCTTCAGTGCTTGCGGTCAGTGCTGTCTCCCCCACCACAGCCAGAGGCCAGGCTGCTGCCAGGTGAGGCAGTGAGAGCTGCTGAGCCCGGCTGGCTTGCTCTGCCTAAAAGACCAGGAGCAATGGCCAACAATACTTGTTCACTTAACACAGCAGGCAGGAACAGGCTTTGGGTTTTGGGAACAGTCTCGGTGAGAAACTAGTTGTTCACGAAAAGATTACGCAGCTAGATAAAGTGGGAAATAATAAACCATATCAAGTGGTGTAAGAAGAATGCTTCCCAGGATGCTTGTGTGTTTGAGTGAAAGAAAATCACTGAAATGATTACATCTCTCTCAAGAAAAGTGGAAATTTTCTAGGAACTTGTTAATGTAATTATGTGTATGGAGTAGTGCAGGCATATTGTGTGTGTTAAGGCCTTTAAATTAAAAGATTATGTAATGTAGCTTTTTTTAAGAATGCTACCGATAGACTAGTAACCCGCTAAACTTTCTAATAGTTACTTACTAATGTTTCTATAAATCAGTTAATTTGGTGGTTAAGAATAATTAAGACCCTAAAAAGTACATTTTGAAAACCAATAATATAGGTTGAAAGAGGAAATGATTCTAATTCTGCCTGCATTTATGAGGCTGCTCCAAAAGTAGCACCTCCTATCTTATTACATTGGCACACAATGTCAGAGGTGAATGTTGATGGTATGGCAGTAGAAGCTGAGCCTTGTTGCCAATATTCCATTACATTTTGTTGCTGTGTGACAGACGGCAGCAGAGGGGCAGCGTGACAAAACAGCATCTGACATGGAAGTACATATGAAACTAGGATGTGTCACTGAATTCCTCCATGTGGAAAAAATGGCACCCACTGACATTCATCAATGCTTGATAAACATTTATGGAGACCAGCAGTGGCAGTGAACACAATGAGGTGGTGGATGGTGCACTTCAGCACTGGCAACAGCCACAGTCAGTCATCTCAACTAGTGCAGACTTTTACGAGTGCAGTATACAGCTCTTGTTCATCGTTGGCAGAAATGCACAGCTAATGGTTGTGACTATGTTGAAAAACTGTTTTGTAGCTGAGAATTTGCTCTGTCAATTTGTGCTCCTGTGCTCTTGTATCAGTTGTCGTTACAGTGGAAATAAGTAGGAGGCATTACTTTCAGAGTGACCTACATGCTTCATGCTGAAGTTACTCCATTTCCTTTTAATTTTTTTTTGTTTTATTTTTTAATGTGAAGGTAAGCAGGCTGTGGATTTAGGTCTGCACTATGTGGAGGGAGGAGTGTATTGGGTCTGTTTACAATACTGAGTGCTGTGGCAAACTGTGTGTTGTGATGGTGCCATGTAGGGGCAGCCCTTGAATAACACTTCCTTCAAGTGGAATGGAGAGCTATTGGAGCAAAGTGATGCTTTGCCTCACTATACTAGGATTTTCTGGCACAACTGTAATGTATTTTCAAAGCTACCAGCTATCAGTTTTCAGTCCACACTGGAAATGCTGTTGGCCGGGACCTCTCCTTGGAGCCCTCAGTGACCTTCTCATGTCATGCTCCCAGTTGCTGCAGTAAACCTGTGAGTTCAGTGCTGATGAAAGATGGTCTGCTGACAGCTCTGGAAACATGTTAAATGCAAAGCCAGGCAGGAGTACCAGAGGCCTATTGGCTTCTCCTGCACTACTGGCATGCGGGTGGCCTCACACAGGACCAAGCTGCTGCTGGCTCCTGTTTAATCCTTGGCCTTGCTGGGGCCACTTGCAAACCACTAATTAGTACCACCTGTAGAGACTTCCTCTGATGTGTATCAACAGGTCTGACATCCAGCCCTGTTGCAGCTACTGATGAGCAGGCCTTGCTGTTGCTGCTGAGCTGAGTCAGTGCTTCTGTGTGGAAGTTTTCAGAGAAAGACCTCTGAACAATTAGGTTTCTTAGGGGGAAAAGTGGCCTGCAGCCAGGAGAACCAAGTCACTGAAACAAAAAGGCAAGAGGATTCTGAATTCTCTGCAGCTCTCTGAAGAGAAATGCATAGAAAAGAGAAGGCCTGCTACTACAAATTCTGTGCTTACACAGCTGTGAGGCTGTAACCAGGCCATCTCTCTCAGGTCTTGAAATCACAGAATCGTAGAATCACTAAGGTTGGAAAAGATCTCCGAGATCATCCAGTCCAACCATCCACCTATTTCATTCACCATTTCCCCCTATACCAAGTCCCGCAACACAGTATCTAAACGTTTCTTGAACATATCAAGAGTCAGGGACTCTATCACCTCCCTGGGCAGCCTGTTCCAGTGCCTGACTTTGGAGAAGTAGTGTTTCCTTACGTCCAGCCTGAATCTCCCTTGATGCAACTTGAGGCCATTGTCCCTAGTCCTATCATTACGTGAGGGAAGAGGCCAACTCCCAGCTTACCACAGTCTCCTTTCAGGTAATTGTAGAGAGTGATAAGGTCTCCCCTGAGCCTCCTCAAAAGATGGGTGGCAGTTCCAGGAAAGTGTTGGGGGGAGAGGTGTATGTGAAGTATTTCATCTAGGCATCTGAAGTAAGGAAAGCATTTGAACTTGACAAGGGTAAGGGAATGGGAGAGCAATAAAATATGAAACAAACTGTGGTTGAAGAAATTCATTATTAAATTGTTTTAACAGCCTTGTGGCTCTTTTCCCTTGAATCTAGGAGTATGAAGTACTCATGAATCCAGCAGCAGTAATCTGGGATTTTTCCCGAGTGATTTCCCAGCTGAATTGTCTTTGTTTTCCATCCTAGTAGTGTTCCAGTACAGTGCTGTTTCCATAGGTGATGTGGTTCCCAAAGCACATCAGTTTCTGTATCCCGTGTTAGTGCCTAGAAATGCACAAGACCAGCTTTTTGCACTGGGTGTGGTTGCTGGATTTAAGACCTGTGCTATTCTCTGATATTGTCAGAGCTTTCTGCTCTCTAAATGGGAGCTATGAGAATGCTAGATGCCCATGGGAGATGGTGAGAAAGGGCAGAAATTCAGAATAAAAATACCTAATTGGAGCTTTGGAATAAGCCTAAAGTGTATGTGGGATGGCAGTAGGGAGAGAAGAAATTAAACGGATATTCAACTTCCACTGTCATAATATTTTATGGAAGACTTAAGTGTGAGATGAAAAGGCTTTAACGCTTGAGTAGTTCTATTTTCTGTAGTCAATTTGTTCTGTATTCAACAATACTCTTTCTTTGCATCCACATAACTTAACAGAGGTCAGTAAAGTAAGAAAGAAGTGCAGAAATAATTTAGAAGAGCTCCACTGAGCAGTAACAAGGTAGGTTTTTTTTTTCTTTTTTTTTTTTTTCTCTCTGAAGCAAAGATAGAACTAAGTAATTATTTGTTAGAGCTTGGAATCAACATAGGAACATTAAGGAAATAAATAACATTTTCTTTTGAATCTTCTTGCTATGCTTTCACTATTTCCAGCCATAACAAGAAAAAGCAGCAAAGTCATGTTCTCATTCTGCCATCCAGGCACATGGCTATAAGCTGAATTCTGGCAGCAGCTCACCAACTTTCCTCTTCTACTTTATTTCTACCTGTTGAGTAACAAGAATCTAAAAATGCAGCTGTTGCTTGTATTACCTGCTAATTATTTTAGTTGAATTTACCTCTATCATATTCATTGTAGTACCTTCCACTACCGCTTCAGGGGTGGCTAAGGTGAGGTTGGATGCAATTCTTGTTTTCTGCCAGAACAGGTAAGCACTCATACAGGAGGTCTTTTGATTGGAAAAGTACTTGCTTGCAGAAATATAAATTCTTTGTATTAAATGGTGTTTATAAGATTTCTGACTATGGAGAGAAAGAGAGAGAGAAAGGGAGAAAGAGTACATAGGCTATAAACTTCTCCACAGACGCTAGAGAAATGCTTAATGATTCAGATGAAACGACATGTCAGAACATTCTCATGATGCTGCTGAGTAGCTGCTGCTTCGTAAAGGCTAAAGCAAGAGAGCATGCTGTCCTTTGCCCAGAATACTTTCTTTCTTCCTAGTAAGCTGTTGCTTCAGGCTTCCTGAGGCAGAGTTTGTATCTGGGTCACTGTGTTCAATAACCACTGGTAGACTAATCCTTTCTCAACTTGTCAGAATTTTCTTACTCTGGAGCTTCTTCTTTGGAAATGAACAAATGTGGGACTTCTGGTTATGTTTGTAGGAGAGGTGCTTCTATTCCTACAGGAATCCCAAAGCATTCAAACCTTTTCAAGCTGCAGGTAAGCTCTTCTGCCTAGACACCCAGCTGTGTCCAAGGAGTATTCTCATTACTTGTTTTAGATTGGAGTGGGTGGGAAGTTCTTGAGTGCAAACAGTGAATAATGTATTGCATGTATCAAGGATGAACAGACTGACAGCTCCTTGCACTGAAGAATTCTTGCCTTGCATTTGTACAAACAGAAATGAGGCTGAGGGAAGGTGTTGGTGTGTCTTTTTCATTAGGAAAGAAATTCCCCCTGCTAATGTGTGTGCATGCCCCTAGCACATTCTCCTCTGCTATAACCACTTCCAGGAGTCATGTGAGATGTTCTGCCTGTTCACACTGTGGGTGGCAAGGCAAACTTGATCTCTTGGAGAGGCTCAGTGCTCTCTGCCCACTACGGCCTTACACAGCATGTGTGTTTTTGTGTGGACTGACTTTCACAGGGAATGTTTTCTTTACACTGGAAGGGCCAAAAATACTGTGTAAGCAGAACTGTATATATTTAGTTGTGAATCTCCTACAGTTGGTTATTTGCTTGAGCGTATGTTAGAAATCATGTTTTGCTGTTTTTAAACAACTACTTTATTGACCAGTTCCAAGGGAGAGTTGCTGTGTTTCTGTCCTTGCTCACCTGCCTTAACATCTACTCTACATGTTTGTTTGTTTCCATACCTGTACTGAGTGTTTCTGTGGATTTAAAGCCCAAATGCAGTTTTATATAAAACCAGATCTAATGTAAAGGATATAAAGTAACCATTCGGCAAATAGCACAGCAGTACTAATTCCCACAGCATAACTGAGATGCTCTCAACATAACTGATGCCAGTAACATGAAGAAAGATGCAGCACAGCAATCTCAGCTGCTAAGAGCTGTGCTCCTAATGAGGAGCATGTGAGAGACAGGCTGGGTAGCTGCTAGTGCCTGTTCTCTCTGTGCCTGGCCCTTTCTTCAGAGCTTGTGAGTCACTTCCTCTCTTCCCTGAAGAGAAGCTCTTCAGAAAATGGCATACCAGGATGCTGTGTTTATTGACTTTCAGAATTAAATTTTTCCATGTACCAGCAGAGATATTTTTCTCCTAGCTGCTGACTCCATAGATTCTCCTGGGTGCTGTAAGTCAAATAGTTTTTCCCCTGATTTAGGTGTTGTTGAGGATTCAAAAGTCTGAGGCCAAATTTTACTTCTGGAGGTGATGTGAATGCTTCTAGAGCATGGCCGCTATCTCCCTGAGCCCCTTTCTGCTGAGGTGCAAGAGGACTCAGTGTCAGCTCCCTGTTGACGTACACTGATAAAGACAAAAGGGAGTTTGTAGCTGCCTCTTCTCACAGAATGGAGTTTGACTTCTCATCTTTGAGGAGGTGACCAGCGATGGCAAGTGGCTGGGGAAGGCAATGGCATTTTCTTTGGCTTTTGAGTATGTTCAACCCATGCTCAGTGAAACATGGACTTAGCAGGAGGCAGTGTGTGGATCTGAAAGGCCGTGTGCCAAGCATTGCCATGGGACTGTGTACTCCTGACATCAGTTAGTCATCCCAAAATCATGAAAGGTTATTTGAAGGGCTGGCTACCTGAGTATTTTTATTACTATTATTTTTATTTATTTTGAGGGGAAACTGGATGTTGGGGAAGGTCTCCAGGGTGTATGCTCTGCAAGGGTCACTCTGCAAAGTGCTTCATGCTCTTTGCATACCACCAGCTGTGGAGCTGTTGTGTTGCTTTCATAACAACTAGCTGATGTTATCAACATGATAACAACATGAGATTGACTTAACTTTAAGAACAAGCAGATGTAGAAATGGCTGTGGAGTCTCTAATCCAAGTCTGGGTCCCTCACCCAGTTCCCATGCTGTGATGGGACAGGATTGAACCATAGCAGTATGGTTCTCACTGTAGCTAGTAGCTAAGTAGATCTTACTGATACACAAAGTGCCAGTCTGTTAGGGATGTCTGTGCTGTACTTATCTTACGCTCATTTCAAATACTGTCTGTCAGCAGTCAGGAGTTTTTCATGCAGTAGCCACCAAGCGAGTATTGAAAGCATCCCTCTCTGTGTGGAAAATAGAGAATCTGAATGTGTTTTCCGGGGAAAAGATAATTTATATGTAGTTTTCAGTACTCTGCAGCTAAATAACTTCTTGGTCTGATTCAGCAGCATATTAAAGCTCTTCTTTAATACGCCCGAAATACAAAATGGCTTTTTAGTAGATCGAGTAATCACTGGAGAGTATCTACTGGAGCTGGTGCATCTTATTCCTGGTAAAGTTACCATGGTAGTTCTCATGCAATTTACTTTTTAGGCTCTAATTGGGTATGCACCCGGTGACAGATCCAGCATCAGCTATCTGCTTCTCAGGATTTCTGCACCTCCAGTGTTGTTCTGGGCCTGTCAGTTGCCCAGACTTTTAGTAGGGACTGAAACAGAGCTCCATGAGACTCTATAATAAAAAACCTTCCTTATGTATCACTCACGTCTTTTGAATTTGTCTTCTGTTGAATGTTCCATGGCTCAATTAAAGAACTGGGATTTTTTTTCCCGTTACCTCTATGAGCTTCCATTTAAAGTTATGATAGCTAGCCATTAAAAGAGAACTATCCCCTCAGGTTTTAATGCAATTTAGTTTAACAAATTCTTCACTATCTTTCAATTCTCAAAGCATGCGTGTATATGCATACATTATTAATTTTTGTAATGACTATAGTAAGTCTGAGTGCAACTCCCATGAGCAAGTTTAAATTTGACTTGCAGAGTAGAGCCTAGTTAGTAATATGTAGAAACAGGTGTTCTAGGTTATTTTCATCCATTCTAACATTTCCTCTTTTAGCTGTAGGTTAATGTGAGTAACATTCCTCATACGCAAAGTGTTTGCATCATGCAAAGCAACCAAAGATAATGTGTAAAAGTTATGGCATGGCTGAGACAATTACAGTGTTAGGAGACTGGAGCCTTAACATCAGTGGCACTGTGCATCTTGCACGTTGTAAATGATCCTCCCACTGGAGAGGAGGAGGCGTTTTTTAAGCAGCAGTATGAAACAGCCGCATGCTTCTAGACCAGCACTGTTGCCCCAGACTACAAAAAATACCACAATAAATTCTGGAGGCTATCTCTGAGAACATTGTTAGTGTCTAGAATAAGTCAGTAACAGCATTCTGTTGCTCGTAAAGTTCGGTAAATGACTTCTTTCAGACAGAAAGGATCTTAAATTTTGACCAGAATGCATGACTGCAAAAAGGCTTCAGTGAATTAAAATCTCAGGATAAACAATGTTTTATTTTTGGAGAAAATGGAGAAAAAAATCAGTAGATGCATTCCTTTGTTCCTGAACTTTGAGCTTTGCTGTACTCCATTGGATGTGATGCTGAAGAATAATCATACCTTTCATTTTCCCCATATTTTTAAATCACAGGATGAATGTGGTGTGCAAACACCATAGCTGCTGTGGCCAGCCTCTCTGGGAGAGTTAATCGTATGCTCCTGCTGTTCAAACTGCTAAACCAAAGTACAGCCTCTCGTGTAGTTGATAGCTGTCACTAGTTGGTGCTGCCAAATGCAGCCAGGAGTGGCTTGAACTGGCAAGCTCAGTGGGTGTGAGCACTTTGAGTCAGGCTGTCTGCTTGTTGCTGTCATTCCCAGGCCACTTACACTCCCACTAGTGTGTACAGTGCTTGATTTGAAGTCAGCCTTGTTTGATATTTTCTTGTGTGCACACTTTGGAGGCCTGACCAAATTCTGTTCTGACTGGCTGCTAAACCCATTACAATATTTTAATTCACTGTAAGGCTCATGCATCGCTTTAATACAAGTGTAGAGCATACTGGACCAACAGCTCCTTGGTTTTGCGTATTTTCTTTATAGTCAAAAAACTAGACATTTTTTGTTTTTCTGAAAGCACTGGCTCTAATTTTAGCTATTTCTTTCCTTTACACTGAATGGGAAGTTAGGGTCAAGAGTTCAAAACATGGCGTCAACATGTATTCTCTTGTTACTGTATTTGGGGATAACCAGGAGCATGCATGGCTCATAACATACCAAAAAGCACTTTCAAAGCTGACTGTTATTCTGCTTTCTCTGCCTGCGGGTCTTTAGAAGCAGGTCACTGCATCATGTCTTGAGCTGTAGTACTATGCTTGTCACCTTTGCACACCCCTTTTTACCATCCTCTGCTTCCTTCTGGGTAGAGAGGTGCAAAGCATTCTTGAATTGGGCTCAGTATTATCCTTACTCAGAAGAGCAATAGAGTGAAGCTAGACATAGTTTGATCCTGAATCTTTCTGGAGCAGTTGAACTGCTGTTCTTGAAACATGTAGAAGTCAGTCTGGCTCCAGCTGTAGCTGTAGCTCCATGGTGGTGCATCTTTTTTTTTTTTTTTCCCAGTGTTTCCCCTGTAGGTTGGAGAAAAAAAACAAATTTTTAAAGTTCATAATGGCAATTTTGGTTGTCTGAAACTTCAGAGCTGCATACTATTAAACCTGTACCTGAGGTTTAGTGCCACCTGGTTTTGTCAGTTGATACTTTTGTTTCTGAGGTCAAGTATTTTCATATGAAGACAAAACCAGCATTTTTGTTTTTCCAAACAATGCTAACATTTACCCCACTATTTTTTGGAACAGTGTGCAGTTAGAATAAACACAGGGACAAGCTATGTTGTCTCAAAACAAGAATCATATAATGACTTTGGTTGGAATGGTTCTCAAAGATCATCTAGTTCCAACTCTTCAGTCATGGGTATGTTTACCAACTGCTATATTTGGCAGGTTGTCCAGGGTCCCATCCAGTCTGGCCTTGAGCACCTCTGGAGATGGGGCGTCTACAACCTCTCTGGGCAACCTGTTCCAGCACCTCACCACTCTCTCTGTGAAAAACTTCCCCCCTGACATCCAATCTAAATCTCCCCTTATTTAAGGAGAGATCCCTCCAGCACCTACGCACATATCTATAAGGCCTCATCTGGAGTACTGTGTCAGTTCTGGGCTCCTCATACAAGAAAAGACAGGGATCTCTTGGAAAGAGTCCAGTGGGGGGCCACAAAGATGGTGAGGGGCCTGGAGCATCTCCCCTCTGAAGAAAGGCTGAGTGAACTGGGTCTGTTTAACCTTGAGAAAAGAAGACGGAGAGGGGACCTGATCCAGGTCTATAAATATCTGAGGTGTGGGGGGCAGAGTGGTGAGGCCAGGCTGTTTTCAGCAGTGTGTGGAGACAGGACAAGGGGGAACAACCAGAAAGTGCAGCATAGGAAGTTCTGCACAAATGTGCGCAAGCACTTCTTTACAGTGAGGGTGACGGAGCACTGGAACAGGCTGCCCAGGGACGTGGTGGAGTTTCCTTCACTGGAGATGTTCAAGACCTGCCTGGATGCCTACCTGTGCGACCTGGTGTAGGGAACCTGCTTTGGCAGGGGGGTTGGACTCGATGATCTCTGGAGGTCCCTTCCATCCCCTACGATTCTGTGATTCTGTGATTTAGTTTAAAACCAGTCCCCTTTGTCCTATAACTATTTACCCATGTGAAAAGTTGATTTATCTCCTGTTTATAATCTTCCTTTAAATATTGGAAGTCCATAATTTTCTTTGATGTCCTTAAGCTAGAATAAATCCTTGAATTTGCAGATGTAGTTGTTTTTTTTTTTGTTTACAGAGGAAATAATGAAGACCATCGTAATTAATACTTGATGTTGCTTTCCTAGTGGTACAGCTCATTAATCTGCTCAAATCCTGTGTTGATGGGAAAACACTGAAAGAAGAAATGAAATCAAAATAAATGTTACATAGTTAAAAGCCTTCTGTATTATAAGGAAAACATGGTACTAATGCTGTGTATCTAGATAGATTAGGAAAACCAAATTGTTAGAAGAAAATGTTTCTGGTAAAATGCACTGTGGTCTTAAGGTGAATCCAAACAAATGTACATGCACATGGATTACTCCCTAAATGCTTTCCAGTCTTGTTTTTAATCAGTATTTCGTCTCCCACAGTCGCTGTTAATAGAGATTTGGAGCTGCTACTTCTCTCCCACCATGCTATGCGTTTGGCATTTGCCAGCTGAGATGTGGCCATTCATGTCATCAGTGTTGGTGTTTTATTTCTACTTTGATATTTATACAGTTTATGTTGCTTGACAAGTCCCTCATGTATGTATGTTCGTTATTTATTGCTGTTTCAGAAGCTGCAAATGAGATTACGTGCTGACCAGGTCATGCTGGAACAAGTACAACAGGAGAACCAGTGCCTGAATCAGCAAGTTGCCCATCTGACAGCTGCATTTATGGCATGGCAGAAAATGGTGAGATCAATATAACAATAATAGAGGCTATTTGAAAGTTTGAGGCTTGGAAGCAGTTAAAACCACTGCCTGATTTTATAAAGCTGAGGTTTTGTACGGGCATGTTTTCTTCTGCATGCTTCAGAGCATAATTCATTGTGTGACTAACGTAATGCTATTTACTTGAACACATTATGAAAAGAGAGCCTGGTGTTCAGTCACATGTATTTTTGGAAAACTTCCAAGTGCAACATTGCTGTAAGTATCTTGTAGTGATATACCTAGAATAATTCAGAGGAAAGTTTGAAAACTACAGTGGGGTGGGTTTTTTCCCTTCTAAAACAAGCTGAAGCCTGATATGGTTTCATCCTTTAAAGGGATATTATTGGGCAGTTATTTAAAACAGTGGAGGCACTTGATCTTTTCATGGCTGGAGGAGGGGAAAGGCTTTTGCTGTAGGCAGTAAGGTATCTTTTGCTCTCTATGAGTGCTGTTTCAATAAATTGCATTCTGGTAGATTTCACACGGTAATAATATAATACGTTTGTTTGGCGCCATGTAAGCCTATGCAAACACTGTGGCTGAATTCTCAGTAAGTGCTTATGGGCACTAATAGCTTTCATTACCTCTTGACATAAACATGAGCTACAAAATGTATCAAGTCTGGTTATGTTGCGTTAAGGAGCAGCTGTTCTTTTCCCTCCTTCCTTCCCAAAACAAGAGACTGCTTTCAGTATTGCATGGGTAGTGTGTTCTCAGAATTAATTCCTTTATCAATAGAATGGTTAATAAGGATGAAATGTCATCTGGGAAAAGGAATACACATAAGGGAGAGAAGAAATGGAGAGAAGAGGAGGAAGTGGTGTAATTCTTCCTTTTACCCAAGAGATCTGCATCATTCACCTAGCATACTTTGAATAAAATTACCTTATTCTTAATGAGGGGGATTTAAACTGCATCTCCCATCCCCAAGAATTTTCGATGTGCCTAACTGCTCAGGGGCCATTGTTCATCTTCCTGAATTTTAAATCCCTAAAGATGTCTCTGTATTCTCATTATTTGTACAAAGAGTAGTTGTGGCAAATCACTTCAAGGATGGTTTTCATAATATAAGAGGAATCACCCTCTGGATGAGCTTATTTTGACTGCACAAGGTGCTTAAATGACTCATACAGGAGGCCTCAAGTTAAGTGAGGAGGCATTTATTTCCTGTCTTCCCACTCCAGTGAGGATAGATTCTAGCAGAGGTAACAAAGATGTTGTCCTGACTTAAGCACCTCGTTTTGATGCTTAAAGTCAGATTGTGCAAAAAATGTTTTTGTTTTGTTTTCCTTAAAAGTGGGTTAAAACATTAATTATAATTTAAAAGATACCTTTTATCTTGGTCTGGGCAAGATCAAAGGCATCCTGAAATTACATTGATATCTGTGGAACAAATGAAGTGCTGTTTGTCTCTTTGGAAGTAATAATGGAGCTGAGTGGTTTTGATCCTATCGGACCAAAGCTTTCTCTCTTTGCTACCAGTAGAGTCATACTAAGGGTATTGAATCCCAGATGAGTATTGCTATTCTGCACATATTGGATTTCTGTAAAGAAGAAAAAAAGAAGCTAATCTTTAAATCTATCTGTTTTAGACCAAGATGCATTTGGAAAACTAGAGCAATTTAATCCTATAGATGGTGGAAAGATTGCTGGAATCTTCTCAAACTTACTGCACCTGTATTTGCTAATAAATAAATAACTCACCCTTGAAAAATTTCTTATACTTTTTTGGTGCAAGATGCATATATATTTAAGTGACATCCTGAGTCTAAATGTGAAGTTTGTTAAATCTAAGTTTTAAAAATATATCTGTTTCTAGGAGTAGTCCTGCAGTAGTGTCTGCAATTGCTTCTGTAGCTTGCACTCGTGGTTTGTTAGCAGCTGTACCCAGATGCCCATCAGGTCTGCTGTTATTATCCTTGTTTATACAGCCAGGAAAATGAGACCTCTGATACTGTGCTTGGCTTCACTTGTAAAAACACTTACATGTTCCAGGTAGAGTAGAGCAGAGTGAAGAAAAATAATCTGTGCTCCCTCCAGGATGCTGCTGAGACACATACACCCTTCCTGAGCTTCTAGAAGCAATTGAAAGCAATGAAAGGCAGATCCCTGGGCTGCTGTGCTAGGGCAGTGCAGTGTCCTTTGAGAAGATTGATTTGCTAATCAAAGGCTGTTGCAGAGGCCACTAGAAGAAGATCAAGAAAAGTAGTAATTTTCACTAGATTTCTGTGTAATGCCATTCAACTAAAGGAATGAACATTAAAGAACTGTGATGTCAATAGTATTTGCAAATATGTATGCTTAGTATTTTTTAAAGATGTCTTTGCTCGTTCTCTGCAAGAAAATCTTCTGTTCTCCCACAGATTTCTTTTGTAGGCTGAGCAGTACTTGGCGGAGGAGCTGGCCAGTGCTTGGTGCAGAAGGTCATTGCTTTGCTCTCTGTGTACTGATGTACGCCTCACCTCTGTGAGCTGACCCTACCCCTGTCACAGAACCCAGGCCTGCACCAGCAGCCTGATGCATGAGGGAGGGCTTCTCACCTGTGCTGGAGCTGCCTCCATGCTGCACACAGTGCACTGTGTGATCTATCCTTCCTTTCCAGCTTCTCTTGAGTTAAAATACATCAGACTGGACACACCTCTTTCTTTTTTCATGCTGAGGCCTGTGACAGTGGGTCTGTGGTCTGGACACTGCTCTCTTAAGCACTGTTTGTGCTGCCAAGTTTTCTGCCAGGCTGTGTGATGCCTATGAAGGACAGATGCAGAAGCAATTTCATGCAGAAGGACATTAAAACCTTTCTTTCAAGGATTTCAAACAGGCATTTAAAAAGTCTTCCATATAAACACTGCAGTATTAGCAGAAACATCCCCTCTGGCTGAGGGTTTGTGGTAGGAGAATGGCAACTCTCCTGTTGCCATCTTCTCTTCAGAGAAGAGCATATAGAGAATCCTGTTCTTGCTGATTGAGTTTGCAAATCCCTCTTCCCCGGGGCATTGCAACAAGGTGAGGAAGCAGTCACTGAGATATCCACCTCAGCCTTGATCCTGCCTGAGTGGGGTTAATGAGTTCTGGGTTATACCCACAGGGAGCAGCTTCCTGGTGAGCATTTGTTAACAATGAAACATGAGTGCTGGCGAATAACTGCAAAGAGGACTCCTCAGAGTGCATGGAGAAAAGCTTCAGGGATGCTGACTTAGGTAAAGTCTAAGGCAGAATAAATGAGACTTGTAGGAAGCTTGATTAAACTGTTGATAAGTTTTGTGCTAGTGAGAGGGATTTTTCTATACTGAGAAGAGCGAACTCAAAAAAATGAAGGTAGGATTTGCCCAGGCACTCTTGAAGGTTAAATTTGAGTCTCCTGACTGCATCTTAATGTGTGATTCCATGGATAGTCTAACATGGTTCAGATTTCTTTAAAGTGTTTTAATCTCTAAAATAATTAATCATCTTTGTTATTTTTCAATTTGAAATGTAGTGTTTTAATATGTGTGTAACTGAATCAGGGTAAATATTTAGAACATTTACCCAATAATCCTGTAATGAGTTGAGTCGAAGGGAAGTACCTTTCAAGCCAGCAGAACAGAAGTTAGTTTTGAGATATGACAAATACTCCGTTGCAGGTGAAGGGCTGCACTAGGTTAGGGCACAGCAGTGTGTGGTAAAATAACTTGTGTTGGCAAAGGTGTTGGTGCATTCTTCTGTCAGCAAATGTGATATCGGAATATCCCGGATCACTTAGGTCCATTTTCTGCTGAAAGCACCATGTGGTCATCACAGATCACTTACTGCATACACCTCAATTTATACCAAGAAAGCCCATTCGTTTTCCAGAATGGATTTCCTCGCTTCCTCACAGCATTGCCTGTGGAAAAACTGATACAGTACAAACTTCATGCAATCCTGGCAAAAAGCATAAAGCTTTCTAAAGTAGCATGTAGTTTGCATGGATTGAAGTACTGAAATAATTGTTGTAGTGTGTTGTAGTTAGGAAAAGATTTTTACTAGAGCTCAGTCCCCTTATTTGGGAAAGGAACGTGAGATCTCAGTGAGACTCCTCATAGGGTTTTGTCTTGCTGATGTCCAGCAACCATGTGAACAGTCTTCAGGGAATTCATATGAATGAAATGAAATTGGGTTTAACTCTTCCCTCTCCCTCTCCCCCCCTTTTTTTTAAATGCTTATATCATGTTGGCTTTGGAGTCTTGTTTCTCTTGTGGCTGAGGTAGTTTGACTTTGCCAAATTTTAATCTAGTATAGGTGCTGTTGTTGAAAATGTCTCAGTTCATTTGAAGCATCTTTAAGGTTTACTGCACTTCAATTTGTGTTTTGGGATTTGAAGCTGAAGTCCTTAAGGCTATCATTAAACTTGAGGTAGTGATGCTTGGTAGATTTTCACTGCACTTCTACTGTTATCTAATAGATCTTGTGTGTGTGCAAGAGATGAATGCTTTCCCTATTCCTTAGCAAGGACTAAATCCAGGGAAAGGAGGGGAAGATGTCACAAATGTTTTGTGCACTGACATAGCTTCATGTGTGTAAGGAGCTGATGTTTAAAACGAACCTTTGGAAATTATCTATGCATGCTTTCCTTCTACTTTTCTTCTTTGGCATGTTTTTGGACATGTATTTGTCTTCTTGTAAAACATGTCAGCAGAATAGTTGATATGGTCACCCAGTAGATGTTAGTTTTGTCTTGGGTGAATAGATCTGGTGTAGCAAGGCAGCGTTCACAGCAGTAGATGGCAAAAGTGAAACACCTTTGGAGAAGTTCTGCTGTAATGGTGCCCAAGGCTTTCATAAGGAAAAGAAAGGAATGTCTGAGTATACCCCTTCCTTTAAGGACAATCCTGGAGACCTCAGTCAAACAAGCTGCTTCCAGCTGGCTAAGTCAATGGCTTGGCTAAGTCGGTTTGTGAGCACTGGGACATGGTGAAATGCATAGATCATCCAGCAAGTGAGAGAGGACTGAAGTTACTACTAACATTCCTTTGTGATGATAGTCTAGATGCAATTAAGTTAGTAAGAGGTGATTTGCAAATGTTTTGTTCAAGTTAGTGCACCGTAACATAGCTGTCACCACTTTGCACTATTTGGTTTGGCAAGATGAGATTCTACTCTGTCTTGTCTGACTTTTGTAAATGATAAACTGTCTCCCAAAATTAATAGCAATATGTCATAAGTATATCAGCTTCTTAATTAATGTGAAGATTAATCTCTTAAGATTTACCTGTCTTACCAAGCGCTTGCAAGCATGCAACTGCTTTCTTACATCCCAGGGCTGGGGTATTACATATTCATAATGACAAAGCAGAAACAAATCTCAGATGTGGATGATCCCCTGTATCTTAACTGGACTGTATCCTGTTTCTGCCACACTCCATAGAACATCATTTAAGATTGGTCTGTAAGAACTAGACACACGCAGTGCTGAGGAAACCTGCAACATAAAACAAAGTAGCTGGCAGAACAGATGAAATGCAGAGCACATTTCCTGCAGTGACAAACAATCATCTGTAGATCTAAACAAGATGTATGTCACAGATGTAATGACTGCATTTTCTTCTGGACTTTTTCCCAGCAGCAAAATGTTATAAAATATTCTAGTAATCTACCTTAATTTCTACCTGAGGTGTGGTACAAATATAACAAGAAATGCCTACTGCTTAGTAAATCTTATTT
The DNA here is from genome assembly GCF_019232065.1 of Centrocercus urophasianus. NCBI lineage: Eukaryota > Metazoa > Chordata > Aves > Galliformes > Phasianidae > Centrocercus > Centrocercus urophasianus. Next base: position 2,836,449 of record NW_024885088.1, on the reverse strand, counting down.
TTTATAGAATTGTGGTTATGGAATTAAATTCTTCAGCTGCAGTCACAGTGAAATATTGTGAAGTGCTATAATGTGCAAGGGTAGACCTCACACTACTGTTTGGATCTCACTGAAGGACAATCCATACATCTTATCCACACCTCCCCCTGGTGAGGAGGCTAATTTTACTCTGTGAAAAATCAACAGCTCTCTGTTGTTTGTATTCCCTACTGGCAGACAGATACTTGGACGGAAAATCAGAGCTGCTTCGAATGAACAAAGTCTTGCAGGGTGAAATTAGACTACAAGTCACAGGAACGCTTCTTTTTTGTGTGTCTCAACATAGGCTGCACATGCAGCCTTGACATCCTTCATCTGCTATAGCCCTGAGCTGAGGTGTGAGTTTGGTCACACCCTGCATGTTGGTCAGGATGTATAGTAAAATTCTGTGCTAGCCACAGACGAGGAGAAGAAGCACTTCTGTCTTTGGAGATTAATGTTAAAAATGGGCAAGACAAATTACTGTGATACAAGTGAGCCAGAAGGGAGGAGCCAGGGGTTTTCATTTGTCTTTTTAAGCAATTGTAGGAATAAAGCAAGAAGCCAGTAGCTGCTTCCATGCTCTGCTGCCCTCTTGCAACCTAATACCACATGCACTTCCATTCTCCCACTTTCCAAGCAGTGTCTCAGTGACTTGCTCAGTGCTGGAGAGCTTAATTCTCAGATGAATATCTGCTCTGTAGGTGTTCTTGTCTGACTGTGTGACAGCTATTGCTGTGGGTCTGACTTCTTTTTTTGAGTGGGCCAGTGTCACTAAAGTATACTTCTGCCTGAAGATCAGATTTGGATTTTAAAACCTCTTCAGAAGCATGTCAGTCACAAACACTGCATTGACTGTGCTTGCTTATCTTAGACGAGGCCTACAGTGACAGACTTTCTGCAGAAATCACTCTGGAGTAATCAGAGAGCATGAGAGAATGTGCAGGCTCACAGAACTTTCTGTTCACTTTGCATATTGTAAGGAAAGGTGAAAGGAGTGATGAGAGCTGCTAGGAATTTTTTAATAAAGTTTTTTGGCAAAACATAAGGTTCTGTCAAGAAATACTTCTTTTCACACTATATTTCTGTTGCTAACAGCATTGAGACTTCATAAATGGGTTTGCTAAAGAGCTTTTAACTTACAGAAAAGCTTTCTGATGAACTGGAAGCTTGTGCATGCATATACACTTACATTAAACTTGCCCCTCCTAGCCAGCTTTAATGAACACAGTGCTCATCTCTTTTGTTCCACTATGTTGAATCCGTCCTGATGCTGTACTTTTCTCGATAAAGGAATCTGTAACCCCGTGGAAAGGACAGGAAGAACAATGGGTTAAGTTTCTAATGATCGTGGTCAATGTTCCTCCTAATCAAAAGCCAGGCTTTGATGGCAAATAGACTTTTTGCAGTATGACATTAGCACCCAGTGGCCCTGCTTATTACTGAAAGGGATGAAATTAGTTCAGAGTGCATGAGGTTAGTTGAAAAGTAATATTTGGTATCCCGTCGTATTTATTTCTATGACTTTTGGATGAAGTGGTTTACATTAATAAAAACCAGGATGTCAGACTCTTCCAATCAGAAACGATTTTTTGGAAGGAAACTGGCTACCAAAACCCTTTTGCTAGGACTTGGCTTTAACTCCTGAGTGTTCTAGCCCTTCTGGAGCACATTTCTCTCCTCTTTTTTCATACTGAGTGAGAGAAAGGTGTCTGTCTGAACTAAATAGGCTACTGCAAGGCTTGCATGATAGTTGCAGAATTAAAGTCTATCCAACATGCATATACTTGATGAAGCTATTCTGTCTTTGGGGTGAGTTGTTGCTCACTTTAAAGGGTGTATATTCAGTTGTGTACATACACATGGGTGTGGGGAGAAGAATGGGAAGGGAAAGATGTAATTATTCAACAGAAGCATTAGTCTTGCATTATAAATATGGATCACAACTTAAGGAGCCTGAGGACATAATATATTCATCTTCTGCTTGAATATCTAGTTTTAGTCAAAGACTTGCCCAAAAGCCCTTACAAGAGATAAGTACTGACATTTAAAGTACTTATGACGTATATATTGTCTATGTGCAGATACAGTGGGCAAAAGGACCCAAGACAAGAGGATGCTGAATTGAAACAAAGCCAAGTCAGCCTTTTTTTAAATAGGGAAACTGCATTTTCATGCATTGGAAAATGCCTATAAGTAAGGGAAGGATAGATTCAGCATAAATGTCAAATCATTCAGTTGAAAGGATAATTTCTTGAAGCATGAGTATAGGCACTGGGGAGCGGGTTGACAGGAGGTGTAGATGCTGCTCACAACCCTGGCATTGGCTTTAGGCAAACTGCTTAATCTCTTCCTGCCCTGCTCCTGTTTGGCATATGCTTATTCATCCTGCTGAGCTTTCCTGAAGAGCACGTGCACGGTTGTGTAACTGCAGATGGGGCCATGTGACAGCTGTGTCCAGACTGTTGCCTTTGCCTTGGCAGAGAAGTGTATGAAGTTCAGCAGATGTACATCTCATCCTATATGATCCTATGCATGCTCACTGTATTCCCAGCTCTGCTAGCCATAGCACTGAAAAATGCACATGAAGAATGTGTAGAGAAGAGATGCTCAGAATGGCACTCCACACTGCTGGACAGGCAGAACCAGCACACATGCATCTATATAGCATTCCACAGTGAGGACTTGATTACATAGCAAGCCTTTAGGCAGTCCTGTAATTAAAAATGAATGCTGGGTGAAATTAATCAACTATCTTGTGTCTTTCTTTCTCTTTAGTCCTTTGTGATAACTGGCTATATGGTCCTCACTGTGATAAAATAAGATGTTTTATTCCCTTGGCAGTTCTGAATTTAATGATCTAACTTGTTTCTAAACAAATCTTTACCCAATGGTGAAAGAAAGGTGCCTCTGAAATACCAGGGAGAGCTTGCCCATGATCTCAGAGAATGTCATATATATGACACCAAGCTACATCTTGTGGGCATTCAGGTGTCCTGCAGACACTTATTTACACAGTTCACCTAGTTGCTTGAGTCATCCTAGCATTTAACCCAAGTCATGGTGCTGCACTGAAGCAGGGCACCTAAGTGAATGGCTGTTTGTGGGACCAGGTTAATGCTTATTCTTGTGAGTACTGGGCTCTTTATCAAGATGAGACTTTGCACTCAACCTGCTGGGATATTCAATAGCCCAACTTCTACTTTAGGAAGAGAGATGAGTGTGGTGGGGTGCACTTTCTTGTGGTAGCTCAGCAAATGAGTAACCATCTTTTCTTTCTTGCTTTTGGCTGCAGAAAGCCATTGGGGAAGCTAGACTGTAAAGAAGATGAATGTTGGTGTTGTAGGAGGATCAACTTATGGAGCATGAGACCCAATAAATGAAATGGACATTCTTCTCTCCAAAGAGACTATTTTTCTGGAAATTGAGGGTTTTTTTTTTAGCTAATATAATCAGTACTTTTCCCTGTGCTAGGATACATCATACGCTGCAGTATGCACTGTACATTTGTCTATGGTATTTTATATAAGTCTTATTTCAGTGGTAAATCTTATATGTTAAGAGTTTCCTTATATTTGGATTACAGTTTAAAATTGTTCAGAACAAACTGAGACCAAAGATCCTGAAGAAACTAATAAAAACTATGCCACAAATGCTCAGTGATGTTACTCAAGCAAAAGACTGAAACTGTCAAGGAACAATTAGACATTTCCCTGAGGGAGCAGGCATACTATTAGAGGATGAAATTTGATGAGACACATAACCTTTACTTTTTCCCAAGAAGAGACTAACTAACTTCTTCATACTAGTTATGGAGTATATACAAAAATGTAAGTCAGTACATACGTTTGCTGAAGATTGTTTAGTGCTAGAAGAACAGTGTAAGGCTGTGTTTGGATAGCCAACACACAGAACTACATTCCCAAAAGGGTTCCACTTCCAAGGCATATTTTGCTGGGGCATTCTATCACTGATAAACTGTTCACAAGCCTGGAGTGATGCAACAAGGGGGTTATTAATATTTAGCATCCTAGTAAGTATGGGAGTACAAGCCTGCTGCCTTCTAACCTGCAAGTTGTTCTGCCTGTGGACAGAAGCCAGGATACCAACAGACTGGGGCATCTTTGGCTTTGCTTTAATATTCCCTTCTAGGAGAACAGGCATAGCCACTGCAGAAAAATATGCAAATGTTTTTCTCATCCTACAAAAAGAAACTGTGATTCCAGTAGCGGGGATTTCATAAACTGTGTCCTTTGTGTGTAAGACTTACTAAATTTCACTCTTTCTATCTCTTGTTTAATATGTTTAAATAGAGAGCTTTAAAGCAGTTATGATAAAAGGGGACACAAAAGCCAGTGTTACATGAGCCAATTTTCTACCTGAGAGTTTTAGCATTAAATAAATAAACAAACAAACAAACAAACAAATAAATAAATAAATAAAGTCCTTCCTATCCTGCAAAGCAGGTAGCAAACTAAATAAGGTAAGATTTGGAGAAATTTTCCGTTCTGTGAATGAAAGCTCCCACTTTCTCAGCTCAGTTTCCTCTACAACTTGCAAGTTTGTGATTAAGGCTGAGTTTGGAGATAGTTCCTCTATTAACTTTCCTTTCTTGAGCATCTGTAGATGAGAGGCAAAATACAGAGCCAAAAAGGAGCTGCCACATTTTTTTTTCATGTGGCACAACGTTTGTCAATGCTAAAATATATTTCTGAGCTAACTTTCTCTAAGTGAGAGGTGAAGAGACAATGAAGGCTAGCCTTTGGAGGAGTAGGATATCTGAGGTATGATCTCAGTTCTACTGGCCTATGCCTTGGTAAACATATGTGGGACAGTTTACAAAACAGGAAGAAAGAGTCTCCCTCTTGTGTGCTTTGGGATCTACAGATAAGAAGTGCTTCATAACAGGAAAATGGTGTTGTTAGATGTTACTTGGAGTTTGTGTGGATGCCAACTGAACTGCTGATACAGATGCTCTGGCTTTTTCTCCAGACATTCTGACAGCAGGGTGTGTTTGGTATTACAACTATGCCCTTAATTGTGGGTTAGGAAGCTCCTAGACAGAGGTGGTGCTAGCTGTCAGTGAGGTGATTGACACTGTGGCTCAAAGGAAGATGAAAGATGTTGCACTGCTGCCAAAGAGAGTACAAAAACTTAATGAGTATTTTGGAGGGTTTATCTTTGAGCTCATTAAGTTAGCCTAACTGGACAATATGCATGGAAAGCATTGTTACCAAAGGTTTTTCACATCTGAACTTGCCCAAATTTTTCTGGCTATGGCCAGATCATGGACTGAATTACACCAGAAGTGATCATCCCTTGTTGGTTTGTGAAATGAGGCGCTAATGTCAGAGACAATATCCAAAACAGAAGCAGCAGTTTGATAGGAAATTGAGCTTGCTTTTATTCTGTGGTGTTACAATAATCCCAGTAATATATTTTGTTTCTGCTCCAGTACTACCCTCTACTAATGATCAGACTACTTTCTTCACAGTTCTGTGTTGTTTACAGAGCACCATGGGGATGTCTGTGATAAGGCCTGAGCGCAGAACAATTCACATGCTTGGAAGACCTGAGGGATTTTCCTTGTTTACAGGTTATTTCAAGCTCTCTGTCCCAATTCCTGTAGCACTGGTAGTGAATCTTCCAAAAAGACCATACAAGAAAAGTGTATTTTTTAGTGGTTTCAATTGAATTCTAAAATTCTGACTTTTGGAAAAATGTGGGAGTAGGCTCATGCATTTGGCTTTTACCTTGTGCTTCTTCATGTGCCCAGCATGCTTGTGTTGCTCTTTGTGCTCTGGAAGCTGTATCATGCATAGTCACTTTGCCTAATCTGTCTCCCGACCAGCTGCATCTGGCACATTAGGTGTAGAAGACATGGGTGACCTGAGTTCAAAGACTTGCCATCCTTCTTTTCAGTCTTAGCATGTCAACATCTTGCTGTTAACTGTGTATCCATCTCATCACCTGGTATGCTGCATGCTGGGAGAAGAGAGGCTTTGGAGATCTGTTGGAAGCTAGAGGAAAATTATTTTTAATTGTTAATAAATTTAAAAGTGATTTTAATTACTACTCTTCTTCATCTGGTTGCATCATATATAGACCCTAACTTGGTAAGCAAATCAGTCAACCAGCTGTTTCCTAGTACCGTCGCTTGGATAGAATATAGTGACCATGCGTGGATGGAACACAGTTGAGGTGTTCTCAGCTTCCCAAAGACAAGGAGTTTGACTACATCCCTGCACGTATCAGTACAGCTCTTAGATAAAACTGTTCAGTGAATTCAGTGAATAAGTAGAAGGTATGTGGGACTGACTGTTACGCTTTGGATACTTGCCAGTTTTTTTTTAGGAGGTGCCACCTGTGATTTTTTCTTGTTACTAGTTTCTGAGACAGTGTAGATGCACAGGTGGAATAATTGCCCCTTGAACTTGGCAGAGAAGAGTTGGAGAGTTTGGGATAGTGGTTTTAAATTTTGCAACTGAGCTGGAAAAACAAGCAGTCAGTCCACTTGGGCCATCTACCATACAGTGGTTTGTGCAGGGCATCAGCTGCCATTTCTCATCTTGCTTGTAATAGGCTTTGTTGAGCAGCATAAGAAGATCTACATGCACTAGTTGTGACACGCCTTAGATGGTTATCTGCACCATGAGAATTCTGTTTTTCTGATGATTCTCATGAAAACAGGTGTGCTTTAGGAACTGAATGATTTAGAGTGACATAAGCATAACCCCATTATGTACATCATTGGAAAATTTCTTCAAGTTTTTAATCAGCATAAGCTATTTACATGTTTAAATCTCCTAACTGAAAAATGGCTTCCCCTTTTTAAATTCATATTCTCTTTTTATTCCTGCCAGGTGCCAAAGAAGTACAAGCTCAAACAAAATAGTAGTTATTTCTTAGGAAAGCAAGCATATTTTCTAACTGAACTTATGTATCAAATCTAGCCCTGAGCTTATGTATCAAATGCAAGCAACCTCTGTAGGTGAAAAAGAGAGGGTTCAGTTTTAAATCTGACTTGGAAATTTGGCTCCTCTGTTAATGAAATAATTTCTTTCGAGCCTTCAACTTCATTTTGGTGCGAAGTTTGGCTCAAAGGAAGAATCTTTCTTTTGATCAAGTTGCCAAAGGCTATGGGGTACTCTGTCCAACTTCAACAGCATAGATAATAGAGTGCTTCCTGGCATGATGTGAGCACTTTGCATTGAAATATGCAAGTATGAATGGGTGGGTCTCTGGAGGTGTTCATGGTCACTCCTCTCTTGTGATGTGCTGTAGCTTGCAACTTCTGGTCTTTTGTACTGAAGGTCTTACTTTTTCATGAGCTGCTACCTAGGATTTTCCAGTCTGAAGTAGTGGAATGGGTACTTTATGGCTCTCTAGAAGGCTAAAAATACACATAACTAAATAGATTATGAGCATTTTAATATAAATTGTTAAGATCTGCTGCCCCAGTTAGGCTATCAGGTACTGATGAGGTCCCACAGGCACATCCCAAGTTTCACATCTAGTTCTCAAGAAGTTTGTGCTACATCACAAGGTTGCTGGTTTTGCCTCAACCTCTGTGGGCCTTGGCACTTACAAAAGTACCTGAGTGAACCTTCCTTTATATCAGCAGTTGTTGTGGGATGGGTTGCCCATGTAAGCATGATATGCTGATTGACACCTAAGACATATGATCAGACATATTGGGCCATTCTTTCTCAGTTAAGACTTGATACACAGGCTTTTGACGCCTTTTTAGACTTATGTTAGTGCAACTCTTTCACAGCAGAATGCTCCTGTTGAGAGGGAAAGAAGAACCTGTTGTAGTTGGGTTGGGCAGGAGAGGATAATGGTAAAATACCGCTCTTCTACTCTTCCTATGGCTCCTGCTACCAGAGTTGCTGCCACTTACACCACCCATTCCACTGTAATGTACAACTGCAACTGCCAGGTAGCTGACCCAATTCCAAGTCAGACCGTGTCTGAAATGCTAGTGGAGAAGAGCCTCTGCTGTAATTACCATAACTTTTCTGAAGTTCTGAGAATTTTTACGTTTGGTCATTTCTGGATATTTTATGCATCATTCTTTGGTTCTGAGAAGAACTAAAAATGATTATATTTTGTTTGTGTGTGTATTACACTTATGTGCATTATAATAGCATGGCTTTTAAGCACTGTACAACTGTTCCCTCCCTGCCACAATACTGAAATTCAGTAAAATATGAAGGAGCTAGAAGCCTCAAAGGTAGCTATGTTGTTTTCCTCTTCAACTTACATTGAAGCTTACTCATTTCTATCCTTTTTTTCATCGCTTCCATGCTTAACTTTCAGCTCTGTATGGGATCATGCTGATTGAAGTTATGTAAGAATTTGGCTACTTAGGTGACAGCTGTACCTATATTTAGAAAATTCTTTTAATGAATTCTGTTCCCCACCAATTTCCATTTTCTTTTGTGATGTTTATTTAAGAGCAAATATTAATAAGCATCAAGAACTGACATCTGCACTGCAATTAAAATAATTGCATAATTAAGAGAAGAATAATTTAATACTTACTAGTAACAGCAGTGACCACACCTCACAAAATAATATTTGTGTCTCATCAGTATAAGCTAAAACCAAAAATCTGGATCTGAATAGGTGGTGGGTATTATTCAAATTTCTCTTAAAAATTACAGCCCGATAAACTAAGGGTCAAAGAAAGTTTGTGAACCACATAACAAATTTATAAGTGTTTGACTTGGCCATTGTTGTGTGTAGCAACAAAGCAACATTCTCCAGCCGCTACAGACTTTATATTCTCATTCAAAATCTAAAAGAGTGGTAATAAATATGTTGAGAAGTTGTCATAACTAAGACTTTTGAACTGGATCTATTGCACATTGCTCTGGAAGAATTTAAGAGTTCTATATTTTTAACTAGTAAAAAATTCTGATGCTTTGGCTCTTGTACCACGTCTTTTTTAGTGTATATTAAATGAAATGAAATCTGCTTAGCTGCACCTTCTTGGTAGAATGAATTAGAACAGATTGGACTACAAGCATATTACCAAAACAATATGGTGTTCTTTTAAACAAGTATGAATTTTTATTTTCATTTCTCCGCACCAGGTTCTTTTTTGCTTTATGACATACTACCTTGTTTAATTGTACGCTGTCGTTTATTGCTATGTTCTGGTACATATACAGGGGCTGCATTTGCTTAAATTGGCAAATTCTCACTTGCTGCAGTCGAGGACTTTGCTACTACACTGTCAATGCAGCACTTTCTGTTGTGTTATGATATCAAGTTATTCTGTCAGATCTCTTCATGCTGTCATACCCCTCGGTGTGACAGTGCCCTTTGTAGGGCACTAGTAAGGTGATGAAGATGGTGAAGGGTCTGGAGGCCAAGATGTATGAAGAATGGCTGAGGCCCCTTGGTGTGCTCAGCGCAGAGCAGAGGAGCTGAGGGCAGGCCTGATGGCGGCTGCAGCTCCTCACAGGGAGCGGAGGGGCAGCGCTGAGCTCTGCTGTGTGACAGCGACAGGGCCGAGGGAACGGCATGGAGCTGTCAGGGGAGGGCAGCTGGGGGTCAGGGACAGGGGCTGCAGCACAGGGCGCTGGGCATGGAATGAGCTGCCCAGAGCAGTAGGCACGGCCCCAAGTGCTGGAGTTCAAGGTGCATTTGGACAGCGCTGTCAGACGCAGGGTTTAGATTTTGGGTGTGCTATGTGGAGCCAAGAGCTGGACTTGATCATCCCTGTGGGCCTCCAACTCAGGGTATTCTATAATTCTATGTATGTGTAAATTGTTGAGAAGTTTGTGATTTGTTGATTGTTGATTGCCATTTGCCCCAAAAGTAAGAATAAATGCTTGATACTATATAAGATTTTTAGCATGCCGGTAGTGAAAATGAGCATCCTTTCCCTGAGCAAATGTTGTTGTTATTTGTCCAAATGATTATCTTGCAGGGGACCCTTCCTTTGTTGTTTGCTGCTTTTTTTTCTCATTATGTTACTTTCAACTAGATGTCTTTGGGGAACTCCGTAAACTCAGGCATATTAGAGCTTCCTTTTAATGTAAAGAGGAGCACAAATGGAGTGTGGTTTAACTTTCAGCAAGATTATAGAGTTTTATCCTAAAATCACTATTTCCCCACAGACAACTGATTTCTTTAGTGACTTTATGGTAATATGTCAGTTAAAAAAAAAAAAAAAAAAAGCCTAGGAAAATGAAGCTATTCTGTGTTAAACAACATAGGCTGCGCATAGGTTGGTTGTATGGTAATTCGTGGAAACTTTATTTTTAGTTCTTTTTCTCTTCTAGATGTCCCTTTGACTTTTGTCATTTTTGGACTTGAAGGAGACATGGTAAAAATGCTGGATTTGTTTTTCTTTGTTCAGAAGGTGCCAACTATGCCTGAACCAGCACTGAACCATTGCTGCAGCACAGTGTTGTGTTCTGACCAAGGCTGGCTTCTTGAAACTATTTGATTTCCTGGACTGATTTTATAGGGATTTGAGTGAATACAATATTTTTTTACATGGGTCATCCTTAATTGACCTTCAGGGAGCTTCATCAATTCTGTTCTTACCACATATTAGCTATGTTTAACTGCAATTATACAAACAATCACATTTAAATCTGGAAAAGGTCGATGAAAGGAGGATGAGGAGGAGATGAAGGGCAAGGAAGAGAAAAGCAGAACACTCAACAAGCCTAACGTTTTTCTCTACAGTACATTATATTCCTTGAAGGAAAAGGGTTCAGACCCAAGAGAGATTCAACACTATAGTGCCTAAAGCAGAGGAGGAGGTGATGTGAGCATCCTTCTCATTTTGGAGATGTGACTCAAATGGCAAATGTAAAGCAGCAGTTGAGTTAGTGCCCTGAAAACACATAGAGAAGGGATGGTGAAGATGGATATCTGAGAAGAGCATCTTGGTTTGTGCTTCCCTGAGGAAATACCAAAATACTGACTTATCACTTTCCTTCTACTTCATTCCTGGTATGGCTCCTATGCATCTTTGCTCATTGTGTTTTTAATGACCTGATAGCTTCCTTTGTGATTTAAATGTCATGTCTGGACATCTAAACATGCAGAGTAACATGGACTGCATGGTTTGGTATTTGCTTTCAGTTTCATAACTCCGTGATTTACAGTTTCAGAACTAGCCTATCCTCAGTTTGAGCTAAAATAATAACTGCAAATGTCTGAGTCTTTCTGAAAAGATACTGTTTTTTGATGAAACATTTTGATGAAGCCTACAAACAGGAGTGGAGTCAACTCTTCATAAAGGTAGATAGTGGAAGGACAAGGGGAAATAGTTTTTAAGTTGAAGGAGGGAAGATTTAGGTTGTATGCCAGGGGGAAGTTCTTTACCAAGTGGTGAGGTGCTGGAACAGGCTGCCCAGAGAGGTTATGGATGCCTCATCCCTGGAGGTGTTCAAGGCCAGGTTGGATGGGGCCCTGGGCAGCCTGGTCTAGCATTAAATGGGGAGGTTGGTGGCCCTGCATGCGGCAGGGGGGTTGCAGATTCATGATCCTTGAGGTCCCTTCCAATCCAAGCCATTCTATGATTCTATGATCTTGTTTGAAAACTGCACTTTTTAAGCATTAAAATCTAAGGAAATTGGGAACCCCCTTATGCATAGTGTGCTTTTGTGACATTATATCATACTGAATGAGTAGAAGTAAAAATTGTGGAGTAGTGCGAAATGATTATTTCTTGATTAAAAATGTTCAAAGAATATGAAGAAATTGCATCAAAATCTTCTATAAATTAAAACTTGTAACGTGGCACAAAGCTTCTCTAATTATAAAGGTACTCTTGGTTAGAAAAATAGGAAGAGCTAGAATCATGACTGGCACAAATTTGCCCACATCTAGTGAAAGCAAGGTGCTGCCTTCATGGGGGAAAAACAGAATCTATAATACATAGTGATATCCCTATTTGGGGTCTCTACTGAATATGTGACTGCCAAATACATGGTATTTACTGAATCAACCAATTCCAAAAGCTAAGCAGAGAATGGCTTTGGTTCTCAAACAGCCTCTGTGGACAGCAGATCCTTTAGTCAAAGGTTCACTTTCAAATTCTTTCTTTGAGTTTACAACACTTTCATTGCCTGCATATTTACAAGTGGATTAAATCCTTAAATCCTAGCATATATTGTTGTTTGATGGTATCCTGTGCTCTTTGCATGTTTTTATTTTGTGAGGCAGCTTGTCCCTACAAATCTATACGCTCACTTTTTTAAACAGATTGAATTGTGAGACAGCTGGTTTGATTATAGATCAGTGCCTTTAGTTAATCTGGAAGAAGTTGTACTTCCAGTTATAGAATTACATGTGGTTTGAGAGAGGGTGGGGGAAGAAATGTGAAGTTTTATATAACCTTGGCAGGCTAATATTTAACAGCCCTTGCTTGCTTAGAGTGCCTGGAGGCAAAGCTGTTTCTGTATTATGTGACTTGGAGTTGTTGCTCCCTTTGGAGAGGGGAGAAAACAAAGCCATGAAGTTTATATTCTATTGCAGGTTGCCTCAAACAGATGAACTAAGGCTCAAGCATGATAGCAGCAGTATTAAGACTGATATCTTTTGAAAGGAAACAAAAACTTAATCCAGAAAACTCTTTTTTTTCTTTTTTTCTTTTTTTCTTTTTTTTTTTCTTTGTTTACTATTATTTTTTTTGCTTTCTGGATTATTTATTATTATTCTGCGTTTCTGGATCTTTATTTCCTTTTCTTCATGATGTTACAGAAAATTAAGAACTAATTTCAACGTAAGTTAAAATTTCATTCATCACTCAGGTGAGCATGGTGTTGGGGGGGGGAGAAGGGAGAAAAATGTAATTATTAAAGCATACTTTTATTTTCCTAGTTCCTTTTGGCTACTGAGGGCTGATTTGCTCCTTGATAAAAACTGGAGTGAAAAGTAAAAAGCTTGTAGATACCATATATTGGTGCACAGATATCAGTATCCTCTTCTTTTTGGCACATCTAACTCACCACACTGGAGACTGTGTCAGGTATACTTCTGTGTTTAGTGTGAATCCTCACACTTGCAGTTCAAGCAAGGAAGGCTTTTTATCATGAGAAATAGTTTTTCTCAGGAAATTGTCTACTCTCAGTGACAGCCAAGCAGCATCAGACTACTGAGTGAGCAGCCACTGTGCAAAACATGGAGGTGCTGGATTTTCTCCATGGCTCAGTCCCAGCATGTAGCTCGGACTCTCCCATTGCCCTTTGTGGCAGCAGAACCACCAAGTGCTGATTCCCGACCACAGGAGGTTGATAACCAGTGTAGGTGCAAAGCCAGGTCCTGCAGGGCAAGAGGTCAGCCGCAGGACACCAATTAACTTCCTTTTAGAGCTGCAAAATTATAATTTTTTTCTTAATGTGCATCCTAAGAAAAGAGCTTTCCAGGATAAAGAGAGTATTAAGATTGCATGGTTTAAGGAGAGAATTTCTGACTCCCAAGACTTTTTTACTGGCAGAGTGAAATCTGATCTTTAATGCAGTCACTTTAATAACAATGCATAATTTATATTTAGCAGTAATCAAATGATTCAAATGCAATTTAATTTTTTAATTAAATCATTTAAAAGCATGCTTTGAATATGATGCTTTAGTGAATTGATACTGTCTGCTGCTCTTTTATGAAGAACTTTATTCACAATCTTGAATGTTTCATGGTGCCAGGGGCATCGTACCTCCTCTGATATTGCCAATCTGATGAGGAGGTCTTGAAGGTAATTTCTTCACACAGTAGACAGACAAGTATCTGACAGTTTGGTAAATGAGAACATATTGCTTTGAAAATGCAAATGAATAAAATAACATTAGCATTAGGAAATATTAGCTGCATTGTATCAAGCAACAGCCAAGAAATTATCTGAGGTATTACTTAGACAGTTTGCATTTAATTCAAACACTTATTAATCATTCTTTGCTGGTAGTTCTCATGCTGAACTCTGCCCTGGTGTGTGAATGAGTGTAACATCACTGGAGTCCAGCACAGTAGTTATTTCTTTAATTTGCTCTGTAACAGCAGTGGGTCTTGTTTAGCTTCTGAACCAATGGAGTTGTGTGTGCTCATGAATGTCACGCTAAGCTAAATCCTCTATTGTTCTTCATACCCTATACAAATATACACCAGTCTATGTGTGTGTTTAAGCATGGCTAGTGGAGATCTACGTGGTCTGGACCAGTCTGAAACCATACAGAGTTGTGATGGTGCTGGCTGGCACTGCCTGCTGGAGAAAGAGGTGTATTTCCTTCAGTCTGGAGGAGTCAGTGAGAGCGGGTTTTCATCTGCTCCTCCAGGGCGAATAATGTGGGTTATTCTTGTGGTCTCCTCTTGATCTTCTAGTCCACTACGACCACCAGGTAATGAATCAGCACTTTACTTGTCCTATGTGAGCAGCAAGAATACATAGCCACAAATAAGGTACAAATAGGCAGAAAATTCTGCAGGAGCTTCACTGCTGCAGGGCTTCTGAGAGACCTGTGGGGATGGTGGAAGGACCTCTGCTTGCTGGCTATTTTTCCCAGCACTTTCCTGTCAGGGTACAAGTCCCTTGGAAAAATGCAAATAGATAAATTGCATGTCTGTGATCACTTAGTCATTTAAAAATTAAGTTCATGGTTAATATCTTTTATGTGAACACTGCTATGGAAAGGTCTAATGTTTTTGATGAGCTGCTCCATCAAAACTACCATTAAGTCCTCTTTTAAATGTTAGGAGATGAGGCTATCTCTAATGCTGTGGTTACCAATATCATGATGCTTGCTGTTTGCAGCAACTTCATTTTGTCATCAACTTCACTTGAAGCAGTCTTCATTTTGTCATTTGCTTCTTGTTATTTAGACCTTTGTGTGAAATGTAGCCAGACAAATAGAACTTGTTGCTGCCAGTAGTTCTGGGAGACTTTTATATAGGCCCTGACTCAGAAACGTAAGAAGAAAATTTCCCTTAGTGTACTATGATAGTATACCCTAAATCGTACTGGGTACAAAAAAGGGTTGTTAGTAGTCTGTCTGATGAAAAATCTTGAGTGATTTTCACTTCATACTGTATTTTATCTCTACCAGGTCAGTAGTTCTTCAGTGACAATAATACTTTCTTTTTCCAGACTTGTCCTAAGTCGCTTTTCTAATGTCTGTATGCACTGTTGGACAAGTTGTACCTTCTGGAGAGTCTGGATTACAGGTTTCAGAATTGCTAGAAGTATTCCTTCACTTCTGTCTAAATCTTGGTTGGGAAGGGAGATGTTTTTAAGTAACCAAACCGCTTCATTTGGAAGTTTTTATAATATTCTTTTCAAACAAAAACAGACCAATTCTGTACTGATTTGGGCAAAATATTTTGGAGAACATGGAGATTATATGCAACATTTGGTTTTGGATTGAAAATGTGTCATTGATGAAGACACTTATGATTCTGCCATCGAGTTACTCTTTCTTCTCACCCTTTCCTTTGCGTTTCTCTACTCCAAACTAATTTTTGTTTCTCTCTTGGTATGAGGTAGCCATAAAACTGACTTGGATTATTTCTTGATGTTCAGTGTAACTAAGATGGAAGCATGTAAATCTGTCCCACTGTTTTACACCATTTAGACAAGGCAAAACAGCCAGTGCATTCCAGTGACTCTGGTCTACACAACTGTGTTGAACAGTGAGACATCAGTGAAAGGCCGCATTTAGCAAATAGGAAATATTTCTTGTCTTGCAAAAAAGAAAACATTCAAGGATGTGGTAGAGAGCCAGATACTCAATGGCAATGTTTCTGTGAGAGAGGAAGCATTCTCCTTGCCACTTTCCAAAAGGCAGGGTTTTTTTTTACGTAGTGGGATAGGTGAAACTTCTAAGAGGCAAGTCTTCCACTTCAGCTCTCACAAGACAGACATTTGCTGCCCAGAGAATGTATTTTAACCTTCTTCCTCCTTTGGTGGTTGTATGCATTTTGCTTTGGGTTGTTTAAGAATAAAATTAGTGACAATAACAGATGCTCTGAGTAATGCAATAATGTATATTTTGTTGTGAGAGAAGTTAGAGCATTAGCAACCACAGCAAAACTCGATATTATGCTTCAGTTAGCTACAGTGTAATCCAAGCTTCTGTGTTTAAGTTGTCCCTTCACCTCCCTTTGCCTGCCTTAGAGCTTTCTCCTTGGAAGCATTGCTGCAGAGAGCTCCTGGCTGAACGGAAGGCCTGGTGTTGAATTTGATGTTGCTCAGCATAAAGCCTACCTTTATGGTTCCAATAATACTGTTGCTGCCTCTGTGTCTAATTTCTGAAAGATGTTTATGTATGATAATTTTGGCTAAGAAACTCTTCATTTTTCATAAGAAAACGTAGTCAGTTTTCAGCTCCTTGTTTGTAGGTCTTCCTTGGAAGCGTCCAGAGGAGGTGAGGGCTCATGGCTGATGCAGTACATGTGTACTGAAAACTCCCCAGTAAGCTCAGAGCGTCTGGCCTTATTAGGCAGCCCAATGACTCATGTTACTGTGTTATCAGAGCCCCACACAGCCCTGAATGCCAATCCCCATGGTGTCCCTCTGGAATAGGAAGTATACATACTCCTGTTTTATAGATAAGGCAGTGACCTGGCTGTGCTGCAGAAGGAAGATGTGACGTGCTGCGGTGTTAACTGTGCTACATTAACGAGGGTAAGAATAGCTGGTGCTGGCAACGTGCAGGCCCTCTGTGGGTGGATGGTATGTTAGAGGCTGTGCTAGCTGTGTGCTGCCATCCATGCCAGCTGCCATCACTGCTGTGGTTACGATGTGGAGCTGAAGTTAGCAGGCAGTGACCTTGGCTGTCATTCTGCTGTTCAGATATAGCTGAAGTGATATGCCCAAGGTCACCAAGAGAGCAAGTGCTGGCAAAGTGAATTGGGTTGGGGAATTGGGAATAAAGCTGCTACCGTGGAACCACTAGAAAAGCACCGTTTTCCCTCTATTGTGGGAGTTATTAAATGTTTTGCTAGCACCAGAAGCTGAAACTGTAGGAAGCCGCTGTGGAGGGAGAGTTACTGAAGCCTGGTGTCACACTTGTCATGATGTGGTCAGGTACAAATTTGTACTCATGGCTGTATTTCATATTTGCTAATACTCAAAACACTGCTGAATTGCTGAAATTGAAGTGGCTAAATGGAGAGCTTATCTCACATACAGCTGTACATTTGGCCTTGCGTATCCCACGTGCACAGCCAAATGACCAGGGGTCTGTGCCCAGGAGCACTGCTGCTCACTGAAGAGCAGCACTCACCTGTTGGATCATCATGGAACATGTGTGGATGAGGCCTTGTGTCAGCAAAGGGAGGGAAGTGATGACTGTAGAAACCGATGTGCAACGATTTCCAGAACTGCTGTGAGGTAATTCAAAGTGAATGAGCCTTTTAAAATTAAGCACAGGCAGCATAAAAGGTACTTCACAAAATATCATTCTGTTTCTAAGTGTACAGACATTAGACTTCTCAGAAATATGGATGAATTTAGCTATTGGGCTAATTTTCAAGGCTTTCACTGTGATAGTTGGAACAAGTGATTATGCCATCTTTCACTGTGGAGTACTTCCATCTAGAATGCTGGATGTGATTTTTCCTGTTCACAGAGCACAAAGCAGACACCTCACTTGGAATAGAGTGTTTAGTCTGAGTGAGAACTACTCTGTGTGTGCACGTGTGTGATTTATTTATAATAGATAATTCCTGCTATCCAGATGATTTCTCCCAGCTTCCTTTCAGTCTGAGCCAGGGCAGTCTTTGTCAGTTATGTAAGGTCTAGTAAACGTGGCTAAGAAGCAGCAGCCTTTATTTTCATCCCCATTGGAAAATAAGAAGAGCTATTCCCCTTACCCCACAAAATAACAGAGTTGTTTTGGGAAAGGCTGCTGCCCAGCTGGGAGGACAAAGAATTACACACCCCTGCAATGCTGGCAGCTTTAGTGAAATAACAGTGATTGAGCAGAAACACTTGCATAAGGCACACGGCTGGGCAGGTTTCAGAAAGGACAAAGCTGTGCTTTCAATTTACCTTCCCCTTCAGCTCTGAACTGCTCTAGCTTTGTCCTCATCTTCACAAGCCTAAGTTTCAGGAGTCCTCCAGGAGATGGGCACTTGCCTGGATACAAGAGGTAGCTGTGAAGGGGTAGAGGCCTGTGTTGGTTCTTCCTCAATGGTCTTGGTTTAGAGCTTATCTACTGTATTTCAAGAATATGCTTAATGAAAATGCAGATTTCTACAAATGGAATGAAGTGGTAATCCTGACTTTAAAGGCCCTCTGAAATTTAGACTGAAACTGAGATTCTAAATGGAAAGTATAGTACCATTTTTGCATTCCCTCAAGAATAATATAATTTTGACATAAAAAAAAAAAAAAAAAAAAAAAAAAAAACCACAAAAAAAAGCATGCCAAATTTGTCATTAGGTTGAGTTGAGGACTATTCGCTTTCCATATCAGAACATGTAATGTCTTTTGCATCTCAAAGTGGATGGAAATGGTAGCATTTAACTCCCTCAGTTTATTATTTTGTCCACAGCAATACGGTTGATAGACTGAAATAAAAATGGCCTAAAGTGAACCAAATTGGAAGCGAAAAAGAAAACTTGCATAGTTTATTTTTCACCTTGATGCCCTCCTCCTCCCTTCCCCCCATGCTGTTTTGAGTTGTCATTCTTCTGCTTCCATTTTGGCATGCAACTGCAGCGGAGAGTAAAATCCTGTGTAACTATAAACCTGCTTTGGATCTCTGCACAGCATTATGACTTTCACCTACATGGTCTTCTCATTTCTCAAACAACCGGCTCAAAAAATGACTCAACTATGTACATCCCTAGATTTATTCCTGTTTTTTGTATTTTATAAGAAAGGAATTAAAAGACTTTTATCTTTTTATAGCACTTACTATATATGTAGTTTGCAAAGGGATGCAAAGATAAGAACCTACATTACTAATTAGAGGACTGCGGTGAGAAGAGCTTGGAGAGATTTAGACTAAAGCTGTTAGTGGCACCTTCTGGCAACCATGGTTACCTTGTTTTAAAATGAATTTGTTATCATTACCCAGAAAATACATACAGAAAGTCATTGTACTGTTGCAAACATTGCCTTCCCTTCAGATTTCAGTAGGCTATTTGTTTATGGGCAGAACTGGTTACAAGGAAGGCAGATTGTTGGACTCTGTTTAAAAAAGTCTGGTGTGCAGAGCATGTCTTATCCCTGTAAAGCTATGACAAAGCAAAGCAAGTGTTCACCAAATGGCTCTGAAGCATGCCCCTGCTCTCTGGTGCTGCATCAGGCTGCTGTTCAGACTTCAACAAAGTGGAGAATGTGTGGATGTTACGGCTCTGCTTCTTAACAAGCCTGTTCCATGAAAAATCTCAAACTCGGTGTGGTTACTTCAGTTGAGGGGCTTGCTCCTTTTCTCCTATCTTTTTTCCCTTGAAGGCAAGAGGAAAAATTTTATGCAAGAAGGGAGGAAGACAAGGAGAATATTTAACTATAATCTGCCTCTGGCAAGTCATGTTCTATTTAAAACATCAGTGCTTCGAAGCAGCTGAGCCTGGCGGGCCATGCAATCTGAGTGCAGATTGGGCTCAGCAGCTTGCAGTGAACCCCTGAGCCCCCACATCTCTCTTCCTCTCTCTCCCTCTCTCGCATCTGCCTCTCCAGTCTCTATCGCCTCTGCACAGCCATGCTCCCTGGTGTGCATGTGAAGCACTGGATGAAAATGCAGTGTGTTAGTGCTGGACTCCACGGTGCTGCGGTTTAAGCACGGATTTGCTGTAACTTCCTTGTTATCTGCTCTTTCTCCTGCTGGAATATTACTTGCTACTGCTTTTACTACCATTCTTTCCCACCTCTTTCAAGCCGAAGTTATTTCCAGCTTCCTCTTCTGTTTCCTAAAACTCCTTTATTTCACAAATAAGTTACGAGAGAGACCTGCTCTGATAATCATGTGGTTTCTGCACTTGTTTCCCCCACCTACTGAAGGAAGAGTAAGGCAAGGAGAGCTCTTACACTGTTCTGGTAGAAGTCATATTGAGAGGTACCACCTGTTTTTTCCCCTCCCAAAGAGAAGATGAGGATAGTGAAGAGTAGTATCTGTGTATTTCCTATTGTGTGCTGTTGTAGTGAATCCTAAAGAATACCAGGAGGTTGGTCTGACTCCAGCATTTCAGCCTTGCCTAGAGCTGCCAGCCTAGTACAGCCCTGCTTGGCAGCATCAGGGGAAAGCCATGTCCTTCCTACGCTCCCCAGATTGATCTTTTTTCTGGACAGATAGAAAAGCAGTGACAGTGATGGACTTTCCCCAGTGATGGCTGTTTTATTTGCAATTATAATTGGAAGCACTAATATGTTTATTCTATCCCATAATATATGAAGAGACCCTTTTATTATTTTTCCCATAAAGTCTTTACATTGCAGTAAATGCGAAACTCATGATGCTTTGCTACTCTTTAAAACTTCACTGTCCATAATTACACCTTTGCAAAGCCTCTTGTCCTGTTAGTCTGTGTTTTTTCAGTTTTTTTTCTCCGTAATGAAAAATATCTGATGGTCAGAATCTTCTTTGTAAATTAGGATGGAAAAGAGCCTTGGTCTCCTTTCTTTCACCTTTAAGGCTGCCTTTCACCCTGGCCGGCATGCTTCAGCAGCGCATGATTGGAAGTGGTCTCCTCTGTTATCGCCTGGCTTACAGTGAGAGGTCATTGAATCTCACTCTCTTGTGGAAATCTGGTAGATGTCATGTAGGCTGGGAATGTGTTTTTTGATTTTGTTGGGTTTTTGTTGTTTTGTTTTGTCTTTTTGTTTGTTTGTTTTGATGCTATCAATCTTTGTTTCACTAGTAGGAGCATTTGATTGGAATATGAAGCCTCCAATGGTCTCATTTTCTATTGTTCAGTATATCAGGAAAAAGCAATAAAGCCTTGCGAAGTAGGTATTATGACCTCGCTTGGAATTTGATGTTTTTTTTTTCTGCAACAAAGACTTCCACAACAAATAAGTGCAAGAGAATATCCTAATTAGCTATTGATGTGTACCATCCAGATCTTATCACTTTTCCTTGGAGAATTCTGATTTGGCAAGAGCAAGTGACTCCATGTGCCAGAAAAGTCTGCAACAGTTACTTGTGACACCCTCCCCCAGCTTTTGGCATCCCTTCTTCATTCTGTTTGCATTTTTAATATGTGTAGACATATGCTTATGTGGCAGAGGTATGACTAGACATGCAAAGCGTCCATTATAAACAGTTTCTGATTTCTCTGTTCATGCTACTGCCTCAGAGCAAGCACACAGTTTGCTAGTTAGTTCCTGTTGCCAGGATCTTTTTGCATTTATCCTCTTTTTATACAACCACAATTACCCATATTTGTTTGTGTTTATTATAAGTGGTTTTTTTGTTTGTTTGTTTGTTTTTTGTTTTTTGTTTTTTTGGAGTAATATCTGTTCTAATGAGCTTTATCCTAGGATATACAAAGAAGTCTATAATCTAACACATAGTTGACTGAAAATTGAGGGCAATTAACCTCTTGAAAAAACTATTCAGAATACCAGTGGAACTTCAGTGTTGAAATAGTCCTATAGATAGGCCTATTAGATTCTTGACTGAATCCCTCTCTAAGCCTTGTGCAAAGGACCACGCTAAATTAATTCTATATAGCTTCCTGACTTGGCTTTTCTAAAGAGTTTAGCAGTCAGCTGGCACTGCTGTATTTCTTCCCAAAATGTTTGACTAAAATGCACCTTTCACTTGTTCTAGGAAGGTAGCTCTCCCGAAATGTGTAACTTCACCTCTCTTATTTAGGAGCTGAAATGCTTTATCTAATCTCTAAGAGAACAGTGAAGTTGCCAGGTAAAGCATTAAAAAGTAGGAAACTGCAGATTTATGATTAATTCAACTGCTTTTATACTTATGATGAACTCTCTTATTACTGGATTGAACAAAGATTTTTTAAAGCCTTTTTGCTACACAAAATTACTTCATAATTTGTCTCCTTTTGATACAAGGTTGGGCGTTTACTTGCTGTGAAGTGATGCAGCAGGCAGGTGAAGCATAGGACAGTTCTCTTAAGCACAGTGGTTGGTAGTGTGCTGAGTGAGGCACATGCACGTGCCCAGGCATTGCAGGGAGAGCAACCAACCTGCCCTAGTCCATCATAAATTTCTGTGCCTGGTTCTAGTCATGGCAGCATGTGGCATGGCGTAAGTCAGCAGTCACTAAATGTTAATGCTGTTGTCATAATGCCGAAGGCTTTGAAAGCATTTCAAGCAAAATGGCCTCACTTAGTTCTGTATTTTTTACTTCTGTTGGCAATTTGAAGAAACGTCTACAGCATTGCAGGGAACTTTAAGGCCTCATGTCAAGCACTCCAATCCTAGGAAATAGCAGGAGGACAGCTGCTTGTGTGTCCTGGACTTTCCATATTACCTTTCTTTTTTCAGAGTGAGAGTTAAATCCTATCCAGATGTCTGCTAGTAGCCAGCCATCTGTGACTGGAGCACAGTTTGACTCATTTTTCCTCCTTACCACTTGTTCATCACCTCTCCCTTTCCGTAGGAAGTGAAAAAATGTTTTTTAAGGGTTCTGAGCAATGAACAAAGTTAATCCAATAATTGTGGTGATTTATGAGTTGATGACTGATAGCAGAAGATGTAATTACTCTTTTTCAACTTTAGTTAGCTCACTATGATCAAATACAGTTATGTGTTGTTAGGTTATCGTTCAGTGAATTGTACCCCAGAGCAATGTGCCAAGCTGATGGTGCCATGGTTCACACTCATTACATCATGAATTGGATGAATTTTGTCTTGTTTATCACAGGGCATCATCCTACAAACACTATGGACACTTTAAAATTTACTGGCAAGATAAATCCATGTCTGTAGACTGCAGCAACCTGAAGGGAGGAGATTTCAAAAATACTAAATTCCTACAGATGTCTCTTTGCAAGCTTTATCCCATGTTACATTTATATTTCAGTTATCTTTGTACTTGTATTTGGTTTTTGCCCAACCTCTTCTCAACCAAAACTGTCCTCAGACATAGGCTCTCGATGATACGACCTTTGAACCATGCTTGACATCATGGGAGAGACTATAAGTTATCTCCTGGGGTTATTTTTAGAGTGGGCTCTGGTCTGCATAATTTCATAGGCTGTCCTTAGTATCAACAGATATCAGAGTCTAGGTTACAGGATTCCTGTGCGTTTGTGCACTGCACCTGACCTATCCAGTCTGTACACCACTGCTGCTTACCTGCAATCATTGTCTTCATTACAGACCTACTTTGTGGTTTGTACACAGTGCATTTTTGTTGGTACATGTGTGCATCCTTACCTGTATGTTTTAATCTTGGATGGCTGTCCACTTAAATCAATATTAGCTTCACACCATCAAAACATCAACACATCAAAACAAACTGCAGTTCCATAGAGAAACAGCCAGGGATTTGGCCAGAGATAAGTTATCTTTTGATATAAACATGTAGGCAGCTCTGAAAGTAATGCCTCATTTATTTCCATGGAAGCTACAACAGAGACAAAGAGCACAATAACACTATTTGATAGAGCAAATTCTCAGCTACAAAACAGTTTTTCAACACCGTTAGCTATGTATTTTCACCAGCAATGAGGTAGGAGCCTGTATGCTGCGCTCATAAAGATTTGCACCAGTGGAGGTGACCCACTGTTTCACAGCTGCTGTGATGGCATTGCTGCTAGGAAAATGTGCTCACACAATCCATCTTTCATTGGCCCAAACAGATGGAAGTCAGAAGGCTCTAAATCTGGGCAACACGATGAGTGTGGTAGGACAGTCCAGCTGAGATTGGCAGCGTGCTTCATGGTCTTCAAACTTGTGTTATTGTGTTGCAGGAGAGGTTGTCTTCTCTTGCCTGACTCTAGAAGCTTGAGCCTTCAGTTTAGCATCATGATGTAGCATTCAGAGTTGATGGTTTGTCCAGATTCCAGGAAATCCAGAAGGATCACCCCTTCTATATCCCAGAAGACAGTATGCATCACTTTGCTTGCTGAAGGCTGTATCTTGAATATTTCCTGTGGGGAATTCCCATGTTACCACTCCATAAAGTGCTGTTTTGACTCTGGCTTGTAGAGGTGAAACCATACCTCATGACTGGTAGTGATGCAATCCAGGAAATTGTCACCTTCAGCCTTGAATCACTTCAATAGTTCCTGGCAAACTTGCATATGCTATTCTTTCTGTTCCCGCATGAGCATTTGTGACCAGCTGGTGCAAAGTTCACAATATTCCAAGATTGCCACCACTGTTTCCAATGCATTGAAGTCTATGTACGTTTCCATGGTCATGATCTGCTCATTCATGTGAAAGAGCTGATTGAGATGCTCTTCATTTTGTGGTGTTATTGCTGTACGTGGCTGTAAGGAACATGGCTTGTCTTTCACATCACTGTTGCCACTGCAACAGTGGCAAATCTGTCAGTCTGCAGTGTCTGCTTCCAGCCTCAGAGCTGAAGCCAGTGCCCACAGACTCTCCTCCAAAGCTCTTGGTACCCTGTTTTGCAAGCTCAGGCACCTCCAATTCTGTGTCTGACTTTATTGCAAAACACCACCTAGGGTGGAAGACAGAAATTCCTGCTGCCTCTACTCAACTGTATTTCCTCATGGAAGAACTTGTAGTTGCATTTTGACAACCAACGCTGTGGTTAGTCTGATTTGCCTGCATTCCCTTTACCCCATGGAGAGGCTTTGTGCAAGTTTACATTTAAAAAAAACTCAAAACATTATTGTTTGTTTACTGTTGAATGGCATCCCTATGGTGCTTTTAATGTCCTACACTGGATAATATTTAATTTGTTAATGAGTTGCATTGATTGCACGATGCGTTAATGTGTAAATCACTCCATGCTGCTATATTTGAAGGCACGAATGTGGTGTCAAACTTTCTAATAATCCCATTAAAATTCTTTCACTCAAAGATGTGCATGTAGATTGTTGTATTGTGCAGTTCCGAAGGGTGCCCAGCAATAACAGATACCTTAGTCTTCATTTTGGTTTTCTGCACCCAGGCATGGCATAGTGCACATGCTTCCAGGTCTGCACACTGGAACATGCTGCAGTGTGTTAGCCCTGCTTCTGATTTAAAAAGAAGTAAATCCTCACCGTTTTTGTCCAAGATACCATGCAAAGTAAGTGACAGCACAGTAATGTTGATGCTGTTGTCAGCATAGCACGTAAACACTGCACGCTATTTGGCCTCCAGCCTTACTTCTGCACATCCCATTGCCACCCTGCTGTGGGCTGAGGTGGCAGTAAATCTCCCTTTGCCTTGTGGTGCTTTTGGGCATAGATCAATGATAATCTGGATTCACATGATCAGGATGAGTCCAGATATAAGGACAGAGAGGTTAACTGGGGTCTGAGGAGTGAGTTTGTGATCTGCATGTGACTCAGATGGTCTGCTTGTCCTCATAAATAATAATCTGAACTAGTGTTCCAGAAGATGTATCATCCTAGCTGAAGATTTTTTTTTAGGGACATGGTTATGAATGCACAGTGTTGGGAGGCAGCTAGGCTAACAGCTGTAGTAGAAGGCAAGCTGTTCTCCTAGGATGACATCAGGCATTGACAGCCTTCAGTAACAGTTCCTTGGAAGGAAATGAAGTCTTTTTTTCATCCAGCATGACTGTGTTGAGACTGTGTAGTGTGAAGGCATGAAAGACAAGCTTGCACTTGCTCCAAAGAGCTTATTTCTAAGAGTATGAAAATGCTTGCAGAGCCAGGTCAGTGTCTTGAACATATATTAAAACGTATGTTTTGTAAACATAGTCAGCATGTTTCCCAGTATCTCACATTTTACATAGAAAGTTTGCAATATTTGGTCTTTCTGAAAGTTTCCTAAATGCTGTTACACAGCTAATAGAAATGGCCCTAGAATTAATAGTTTTATTTTATTTTACATATGCTTGGTTTGCAGCTACAGAGCGGTGCGTATTTGTAAGTTGGGAGTAAAATATGTTAATATTTAACCTTGATGTTACTGTAGAGAAGTGCTGGAATGCCTGTACAAAGCAGTGAGATAAACTGGTATGTGCACATTATTTGTACTGAATTACAGAATTGCAGAATCATTAACTTTGAAAAAGACCTCTAAGATCATCCAGTCCAACCATCCACCTACCAGCAATATTGCCCATTAAACCACATCCCTAAGTACTATGTCTACCCTTTCCTTAAATACCTCTGGTGACTCTACGACTTCCCTGGGCAGCCTGTTCCAATGCCCAACCACACTTTCTGATAAGAAATTCTTTCAGATAGCCAACTTGAACCTCCCTTGGCACAACTTGAGGTCATTCCCTCTAATCCTTTCACTAGTCACCCGGGAGAAGAGGCCAACACCTACCTCACCACAACCTCCTTTTAGGGAGTTGTAGGGAGTAATAAGTTCTCCCCCTGAGCTTCCTCTTCTCCAGACTAAACAATCCCAGTTCCCTCAGCTGCTCTGCATAAGACCTGTATTCCAGATCCATCACCATCTTTGTTGCCCTTCTCTGGACACGCTCTAGAGCCTCAATGTCTCTCTTGTAGTGAGGGGCCCAAAACACATTACTCAAGGTGTGGTCTTACCAGTGTTGAGTACAGGGGGACGATCACCTCCCCGCTCCTTTTGGCTGCACTATTTCTGATACAAGCCCGGCTGCCATTGACTTTCTTGGCTACCTGTGCACACTGCTGGCTCATGTTCAGCTGAGCATTGACCAACATCTCCAGATCCTTTTCCTCCACGCAGCTTTCCAGCCACTCTGCCCCAAGCCTATCACAGAATTGTAGGGGCTGGAAGGGACCGCTGGAGATCATCAAGTCCAACCCCCCTGCCAAAACAGGATCCCTAGACCAGGTTGCACAGGTAAGTGGGTCTTGAACGTTTCCAGAGAAGCAGACTCTACAAGCTCTCTGGGCAGTCTGTTCCAGTGCTCCGTCACCCTTACTGTGAAGAAGTTCTTATGCACATTTGTGCTGAACTTCCTATGCTTTGGTTCGTGACTGTTTCCCCTTGTCTTATTGTCACACAACACTGAAAAGCATCTGGCCTTGTCCCTTTGCCTCCCACACCTTAGATATTTGTAGACATTGATCAGATCTCTTCTGTCTTCATTTCTAAAGGCTGAACAGACCCAGTTCACTCCGCTTTTCCTCACAAGAGAGGTGCTCCAGGCCCTTTATAATCTTCGTAGCCCTCTGCTGGGCTCTTTCCAGGAAATCCCTGTCCATTTTGTACTGGGGAACCCAGAACTGAACACAGTAGTACAGGGGAGGCCTGATCAGGACAGAGTAGAGGGGGGATTTTCAGCTCCCTTGACCTGCTTTCCACGCTTTTTAATCTACCCCAGAATGGGCCATCATGGCCAACCTGTCATCCACTGGGAAACCCAGGTCCCTCTCTGCAGAGCTCCCCTCCAGCAGGTCATCTCCCAATCTGTACCGGTGCATGCAGTTATTCCTCCCTAGGTGCAAGACTCTACACTTGCTTTTGTTAAACCTCATCTGGTTCTTCTCTGTCCAGCTCTCCTGCCTGTCCTATAGTGTTGCATGGGTTTGTTGTGACTAACGTACAGGATCTTACACTCAGTCCTCTTGAACTTCATCCCACTGGCCTCAGCCCATCGATCCAGCCTATTTAGGTACCTCTGTAGGGCCATCGTAAAGAGGATAGATGCCCTCAGATCTATCCCTCAGATACTCAGATCATCCCATCAGATACTTCCTGCCAACTTGGTGTTACCTGGAAATTTACTATCTGCTTACTGCACTTAATTATCTCATCCAAATAATCAATAAAGATATTAAACAGGGGAGGCTTCAGTACCAACCCATGAGGAACACCACTTGTAACCAGTTGCCAGCTGGATTTAGCTCCATTCACCACCACTATCTGGGACTGGCCCTCCAGCCATTTTTTTTTTACCCAGCAAAGAGTGTATCTGTCCAAGCCATGGGCTGCCAGCTTCTCCAGGAGGAGGCAGTGTCAAAAGCTTTACTGATGTCTAGGCAGATTATGTTGACAGCCTTTCCCTCATCCACCAAGCAGGTATCCTGGTCATAGAAAGAGATCAGGTTGTTCAAACAGGACCTGCCTTTCATGAATCAGCGTTGGCTGGGCCTGATCCCCTTGTTGTCCCACATATGCCATGTGTTTGCTCTCAAAATGATCTGATTGCAAGAGTACTGAAATAGATATATATATATTTAATTGGCTAATCTCTAATGTCTGTATTCCAGAAAGATCTGACCTCAGACTTAATGAAGTTGATGGAGGGACATTCATGCACTTTTGAAAGTATATATGTTGGGTTGAAGAAGATATGTTCTTCAACTTGACTTCATTTGTCCCACAGCTAGACTTTTTTTTTTTTAATTGTTATGGTTTATCACTGAATTACGTGTTTTTGTGTTTCAGAGGTATTTTGTGTTAGGGCAGTAATTTCTCACTTGAAGTGCATGTATTCTTTATGCTGGTTTTGGTTTTGCTTGAGCAGAGCACATAGGAGAAAATGGGGCCTGTGGTTTGTCAGTGTGCTTCTCCTGGAGATCCTCTGGTTCCCTTTGTCTCACATCCTGTAACAGTAGCTTTAGGGCTGATTTTTTTGTGAACTCTGTAGAACAGCTGTAGGTTTGCTGCTGTGAAGCAAATTTTTCCACTGTGATGCAAAAGGGACTCATTTTTGGTTTGGAAAGAATACTCCCAAAAGTTTTTCAGTTGGTATAAATATGCTGGCGGGGGGACCCAATTTAGCTTTTTGTAGAACTGAAAAAGCTTTTGATGTTAACATCTGCACTATATAAAGGGGTCATCAGACTGTCTTCTGATGGCTTTTGAGCTAACACAAAAACTCTTTAACCAGTGATGTTTAGATAAAGAATTTGATGCCTTCTAGTGATAATACTTTCATTAACATAGAGCATTTTCTCTTCTTCTCCTTGGCACTTGATTTAAAATCTTCTTGATAAAAAAATTAGTGATCCCCTCTACTAGTTTACACATGAGGAAAGATAAGAAATAACATTTAAATTTTTATGTCTCTTTTAACAGAAGAGTTAAAAAATTCTCATCTGAGCATCATGTTCTATTGCCTGTCCTTGTAGGAAGCAGCATAAGCTACTATTAAATATTAGCTATCTAATAGAGAAGAGCCATGTTGATTGTATTGTGATCTATTAACACAACAGACACTAGTCAATACATCTTCTTCCTGTACAAATCACAGTATTAAGAGCTTGCACAACACTCTGTGGGATGAGGCTGCAGCTGAACTACTTTAGGAAGTTGCTGTGAGTGGTTTTTCCTTTCAGAGGCCCTTTGAAAGGACGCTTTCCAGCTTTTATTCATCACTGTTTTTATATTATGTGTTTGAAATAAAAGTAGCTGCAGAAAACATAGTAAGAGGCCAAAGTGGGTTAACACTACATATATTTAGTTTACCCTATATATATAATGAAACTTAATTTTTTTAGCACTTGCTTTCTTTAATTTGTGTACCCAGAGTCCCAGTTTTAATGCATAGTCATTAGAAAGGCAAATGCCTCTAGAACTCTTGAGTTTGCAAATGCATGTTTCTAGATGGGTTTTACCAGATTTCCCATGAGTGTACAATTTAACTTCTCAACAAATTCTAAGTTTTGGGAATTGTTTCTTCAGCTTCCACTGTTCTGTTCCAGTTATCTTCTTGAACATAGATGGGTTTTACTGGCTTTTATTTAACACTGGTCTGTGTCAGCCAGACTTTCCGTAAGGAGGAAAGGACAATCTGCTGATACAGATAAGCAGACTAGCTCAGCATTTACCACATTATGTAAATAACAGATTTGTGGAGTTGCCTGAAGGAAGATTATTTGAATTTAATTGGCTAATCTCTAATGTCTGTATTCCAGAAAGATCTGACCTCAGACTTAATAAAGTTGATGGAGGGACATTCATGCACTTTTAAAAGCCTGATCCGGGTTCCAGCAGTACTGAACTTAGAATCCCAGTTGACAGCTTTATGCTTTTATCTTCCTCTGACCCTTTAATCAAATTTTGTCAATGTGGGTGATCACACAAATCAAATTTAAAAGCAGAATATGTGCAATCTTCACATGTGCGGACAAAGTGAACTATTTGTTGCTTATATATTTTGCTTATACGTTTCTGACTGTTACCTTTCACATCCTCCAGATGTTTTGACATTCTCCAGTTAAGGAGCAAAACTCAGCATATCTGACAGCTTAAGCAATTGCAACATCGACAGCACCATCCTAGTTCTGCAATACAAGCATTCATTCCATATTGCACACAGTTTGATGTGTTGAACTAAAAACAATTGGACAAAATTCAGGATAAAATAAATTCTAGTTACAGCTACTATGTGAATAAAAATTATCCGCTATTGGCCCATTTGCTTGTTTCTAGTCAGTCATCTGGTTTTTGCTTTTTTTTTTTTTTCTTTTTTTTTTTTTCTTTTTAATGTGCAAAGAAGACAACAGCATTTTTCATTCATTTTCTGTCCTTTAAAGCCAGATGCAATTATTAGAAATTTATACCGTTTGGGCATGTGTATGTATATGAGTGTGTATGTTTATCTATGTATACACATACAGACAACTATTCCTGTTTTTCATTAAGGTACCAAAGGAGATATTTTCTGCTGCTGCTCTTTTCTATTTACTGCGAGGACAGTGACACTGATATTTTCGTGTGCTGTTCTATGTTGTCCTCTGTCTTTCCAATTTGGGTGGAAAGTTCAGTTTTAAAACCTTGCAGAGATCCTATTCATGTAAGAAAAATACTGATAAAGATGAAACCAATAGAAGCTAACATCTTAGAGTGCACTGCTTGTTGCATGTAGCACTTCATCAAAGCCATCAATCAGGCTAGTTCTGTCAAGCTCCTGGAAAAAAATCCCCAATTTTTGTTTTTTGTTTCAACTGGATTGATGATTTTGGCTATGGAACAGAGGGGAAGACTTTATTCTAATGACTAAAAAAAGGTGCATAATTAATAAAAAGACCAGAATATAAGTGGACTTGCATGGATTGATAGATGCACTAAATTAGTGATATTAACAATTTAATTTCTTTCGTTAGTCTTTTTCCATGATGTGTGCTTGATTATTAATTGTTAATAACATACCTAGGACTAATAAAAATAGGTTTGTATGGACCAGTTGTTCCATTGGAAATGTTGGCTTCCTGATGCTGTATTCATAGAGATGCATGTGCAGTGAATGTGTAAGTAGAAGTGACTACATGTGTTGGAAATACACAGCAATTACCACTCATACTATTGCTTGCAAAGATGGATTTCCCCAGCCTGCCAATTGTTTTCCTGTCGTGAGGGACAGAGAAGTGCCTGAGGTATCCAGGATGCCACTTGACAGCAGGAGGAAGAGGAAAGCTGTTTTATTGAAACAGTAAGCACTGCTAAATAGTGGTTTCAGCGACAAAGCACAGGGTCTGACAGGCTCCTAAGCCAGGTATTGACCACTAGGTTTTGGATTGCTAGTGTTAGCTCACATGCTGATGTTTTTAAAACATCATTTAAAAAAAAAAAAAAAGAAAAATGCAGGCATGCTTATAAAAATGCATCCGAGTAGCAGCATTGCATATGGCTTTTTTTTCACCTATGAGTTGTGGCAGTTGATAGGGGTTGTCAGGGGGTGCCAATACAGGCAGCAGACGGCACCAAACTCTGGGTACTGTACTCTGGGTACTGAAGATTTCTTCTTGTAAAGTATTCTGACCAAAGTGACAAAGCTTGGGTAGTGTGCAGGATCACACATAAGGTAACACATGCCAATGTCCCCTTGTATGCCCTTTAAGCCTTTTTTGGTTACAAAAAAAAGAAAATATCTGTTAAACTAGTTCCTATTTTTTCCTCTGATATAATCACTCAGATAGCAAGTGTGAATGACTACTTGTTAATTGCTTTCTGAAAAGGCTCCATGCCAATGTGAAGCTGTTTCTCTGACCTGTTGTAAGTTGTTAGTCAGTTGTGACTCATAGTTCTAAGCCTGTTCATGCTGATATACTATGAAGCACTTCTGGAAATAAGTGACTCATACTCAGTTAAGTAGGTCCCAGTGAGACTATAAAAGTGGGATGACTTTGTGTGCAATGTATTTTTTTAAGTGCTGTGATTTTCTTTAGGCCCAAGGAAAAGACCTATAGTATGCCCCACATCTTCATAGAAAAGTTTCATCAAGGTTTCATGTAGTTGTTCCTAGGGGAGGCAGGATTCTTACATCCCACCCTCGGTATTGCTAAGCTATTTCTTCTGCCTCATCTCAGGATATATTATAGGTGTGGTTATGAAGGAATTTTTTTTTTTTAATAGGTATTTGAGGTGGGTATTTAAGGAGGTACTGCTGAAACTGATTACACTGAATTAGCAAATTAAATATAAAACAAAAAAAATTTAGCATGAACAATGAAAAGTACCTTTTGGTTTCATCCAAAGTCCATGAAGTTCAATGGAAGTTGCATTAATGGCAATGTATTTGGGCTCTGATCCATTTTTCATACATGAGTTAGAGTTTTGCTTCATGGTCCCATTGACAAAACTCATCCCTGGATGTGCTGAACATTAGTTCTGTCTGTATAGGAGAACTCTGGGTGTTGCTGCTTATTCAGAGGAGAAGGAAAAGGTCTGTGGCAATTGTGAGCCTGATTAAACTCAAGAGGTGACTGCCCCTCATCCATAAACTTTATTCTTGTGCACATATGTGAATCTATAAATACACAATGTTTGTAAAATGCCTGCCTATCCAGTAGAGAAAATATGTTTACACTCACGTCATCAGAGAGAACTGGCTGAGTGCTAAGCCCACCATAACTAAATTGCTCATTTCTTGGGCCACCAGTTGTTCTTCCTTCTGCATTTCTGCATACTCATTTCAGTAGAAGAAAGATTTTGACTGATTGCAAAACTGTTTTCTGAATGAAAAAATTTTGAAAATATTCTGATTTGTGTTTGTATTGTGAGAATATCTTTGAAGGTGATTCATTAGCTAACATCTCAAGCTGGACAACACCAAAAAAAGTCTCATCTGAGCCTCAAGGTTCTCTTCATCTTAGCAGTAGATGAAATAGTAGTATAGATCAATAAATTTGGATACAATGGAGGAAAAAACAACTTTTAAGTTTGGTGATACAAAAGGAGAGCAACACAGTAAAAAAAAACAAAAACACAACGAAATAAACAAAAAAAACCACCATTCAGTTCATTTTGGACAAATGCTGTAGTTCTCAGAAGCACTGATTCTAACTCTGAATTTAATCCAGCCAGCAAATGAGACGTGTCGCTTCAGTGAAGGCATTTCAGAGAAAGCTGGTGGAAGGAAAAAAAATTCTCCAAGTGTTGCATTTGCTCTGCTCTTTGATCAGCCCTCCTTGGAAATGTTGGGCACAAGCTGTTTTCCCTCACAGTCTGCCCTCTGAAAGCAGCACAGCTCCAGCTTTTTGGGGAGCATGTGATAAATTGGACTAACTGGCAGTGATAGCAGCAGGTAGAGCTGATTAAACAAAACTGTGGCATTTGCTGTTAGTACCTGACAAGGAGTTAATGCAAGAGTGCATTGAGCAAGGTGTGAAATCCTCTTTATGCCAGACTGCTGAATGTGTGAGCCACGTCTTAGTTATGGTACAGACACACCAGTCTTTGTCACTGTTTCTTGTATTATTTATGAGGTGAAGAAGTTGGAAAGTGGTAATAATACACACTGATCTCTGCTTGGCATAGTAAAACCAATGCATTTGCCAAGAGCTTAGAATTTTTTTTCATCAGTGTACCTAAGAAAAGATTTATTTATTTTTCTATTTAAGTTTGGCCAATATTTAAGGGTTGTGTTTCTGCACTCTTGAAGATAATGACTTTTTTCTGGATATCCTACTCATTTGCTGTCAATCAGGGAAGCTTGTACATAACATAATGGGTTTTCTTATGAAGATGAAGAAGATAGACAATGGTACAAATGTACAAAAGATATAAGAAATGTACAGAACACGATGCTCTAGTGCCTCTTTGCAAAGCCTCACGTGAGCCCCTCTCCTTTGCAGATCTTGCTGCACGAAGTGTAGCTGCATGTTGAAATCGGTAGGTCCATTCCTTAGATTCTACTGACCTGAAATGCTTTATATGTTTCAATTCATATAAAGCATCTAAAAGAATATCAGCTGTAGAAATGCTATCGGTAGGACATTTTTTTTTCTAGAAGATCACAGAACAAAAGACTCATCTGAGTAGGAAGAGACCTTTAAAATGTCATCTAGTTGAGCTCCTGTGCATTGAACAGGGACATAAACAGTTCGGTCAGGTTGCTCAGAACCCTGTGCAGCCTGACCCTGCATACCTACAGGGATGGGGCTTCCATCACATCTCTGGGCAACATGTTCCAGTGCTTCACTACCCTTATAAGAAAAACTTATTTTTTAATGATACATAAATCTCCTGTGTTTTAGTTTGAAACCATTTCTGCTTGTCCTATCACAAAAGAACTTGCTAAAGAGTCTGTCCTCTCCTTTCTTACAGCCCCCCTGATGCAACCTGCAGCTGGAGAAAGAAGGCTTCATCAACAGGTTCCACTTGATACTTAAACCTCTTCTTGTCTTTGCGTTCTGTAGGCACATACCACTGCAATAGCGTTCTGTCCCTGGGGAAAGGTAATTTCATTTCCAAGAAATGCAAAGCTCCCAGTCAAGCATTTCTCACACAGATGGCTGGTGTCCCCAGAGATGATTTGGTTTCATTTTTGTTCTTTCTGCAAGTATGGTGCTCATAAAACAGAATTTTGTATGACTTCCTAGCTTTAACTTATGACCTGGTCCGTGGTCATTTTGAGCTTAATCTCCCCTTATGTATAGAACATCTGCTGTATATGGAGGTATCATAGGCCTTGTGTTTGGAGAGAAAAAGAGGTGATCAAAATGGCACTTTACTCAGGAATCTTAGGATAAGTTAGATAAGTTAGAATGACTTCAAATCAATCTGCTGCCTGCCAGATTTATGAGCGCTTTTATAGAATAGAATGCAGTTTGTTTGTGAAGATCAGGACTGTAAAAAATGAAACTTTTCATATTATGTATCCACAACTAGTGTTTAAATATCTTATTTGAAAAATATTAAACTGCTGAGCAATGAGCAGTCCTTATTTACCAAATCAATTCATATTATTATATTGTATCTCTTACTGAAGAGAGTGAGAGGGGGGAGTCGCAGGTGAAGTATAAGCACAACTTTAATTATAGCGTATTCTGGTGTTGTGCTTAGTAATGTTCTGTGCAGCTCCTTACGGCTTTATTATTATCTACTCATTGCATAAACTAATGTTAAGCATATTAATCCTGTATTAAAAAATATGGAAATAGGTGCAGGTAATAAACAGTGACAATATCTTAGCAGAGAAGGATATGTTGAATTTAGCAACTGATGGATTAGACAATTGGAAAACAAAGCCTTAGTTTTGGATTAGATTTGTTCTTTGAAGACTAAACTGATTTTCTTACTTAGAATGATTTTTATAACGAAGAATTGTTACAGAAGTGAGAACCCAGTATTTTCTTCTTTCTTTGGCTGCATGTGAAAAATGCTGCAGGTGAACATAATTTGCAGCTGTGAATTTCACAGATAAATCTGTTTAAGATATAATTAGCTTAAGGGGAACTATTTTCTGAAGTGCAAGTTATGTAATTGATGCAATTTTACCCAGATAAAAACATAATCAAAAAGCTGTTTGTAATTTTGAGCTAACTTTAGGAAGTAATTAATCTACGTAATTTAGAATTTAGTTAAGCTCATTATTTTATCGATTTTTCTTCTTTTAAATGAAAACAACAAACAAAATTCATCAAGCAAAGTGCAGCCCCCCTTTTGGCTGCCAGTGTAAACGTTGTCAAACGGTACCCATAGACTTCTTGATTGCCCCAACTAAACCTTTCCTCAGGACAGAGCTGCTGGAGGCCTTGCCACCCACACACACTGCAGAGGTCCTGGAAGCAGTTTCTGTTCTTTGTGTCATTTGCTTTGCGCAGGCCATATTTCTTTGTGTAGAAGTTTGATGGATTTTACTGGAAAGTGGATTTTCAAAGACTGACATAAAACATCAACAATGGGGAAACAGACTGGCAATGCAGAGCTAGACTCTTTTTGTTGGTTTTTTTTTTTTTTTCCTGCCTGCAGAGTTCTGTGTATTTCAGAAACCACTGGGATTCTGAGTTACTTTTTAAGCATTGTGAGTATTTCCAGCTGTTTTCAGACCCTCCTGGCTGAGCAAAGCTAAAATCCAGGTGCACTGCCTCATTCAGTACTTTTCTTCTTAGCGGGAGCCAAGTGAAGTCACCAAAGACACTACAGAGTGCATCAGCTACACAGGCAGGCAAGGCTGCCTGTGAGAAGAGTGTTCTAGAAACACTTTCGATTGGAAAAAAGAGGATAGGCAAACTTGACATGTTTTGTGAAATGATGTCAATGTTGCAGAAATGTTATAGAGGAAGAATTTCATGCTTATCCTGTGTCATGTATTCTACTCATATTTTCAGAATGAAATATTCTCCTTTTGAGTAAAGCAATTTCTCTATCATCTGCAAACTTCAATCCACAAAATGTTGAGAAAAGTCATCCAGTGAATCATAGGTTTTTCTCTTTTCAGTTGAAATAAACTCTGGTACTTAACATCTCAAAATCTTTTCCTTGGTGTGGTTCCTATCTTTTTCACACCTCTAGCCTCAAACTCTGAGGTCTTGGTCTTGAACTCCAGGCCCTGTAACAGAAATAAGATGACACTGGTGGAGTCTCATCAGCAGGAAGACCTATGATTACACAAATTGCTGCTGTAATGGAACTTGATTACATTCAGACTTTTGCATCTTAGCGCAATGGAGCTCGGTACCTGAGAAGGGAAAGCGTCTGTGAATGCCTCTTCTGGGTTGGCAGAGACTGAATAGCTTATCTCCTATGTGTATTTTTTCATATTTAATAAGGTACAAGCTAGTGCTGTTGCATTTTTTCAGGGGT
This sequence comes from Centrocercus urophasianus, assembly GCF_019232065.1. Classification (NCBI taxonomy): domain Eukaryota; kingdom Metazoa; phylum Chordata; class Aves; order Galliformes; family Phasianidae; genus Centrocercus; species Centrocercus urophasianus. The sequence continues at coordinate 2,799,425 of NW_024885088.1, read as the reverse complement.
TAGATTATTAATAAAATCACCATCCTCTGCCTAGCCAGTTATTTTTGGGAAAGTGGTAGGAACTTAGCTCCCTTTGAGACTGCTACTCTTCTGTCATATTTCACTGAGCAAAAGCCTTAAAAGTCACTGGGCAAGAGATCAAGAAGGCAGAGTACCTGGGCAAACCTTACGTAGTATTCCAGTTTGACAGGAGAACCACAACAAACCAAGTGTGCTCATGTCCTTCCCCATGGCTTGGGAGACAAATACAGCAGTTTGTCCATGTATGCCATTGGAGTGGTGATGTACCTGCCACTTGGGCATGCAACAGCAGGACACGGAGAGGCATTTGGCAAGTTGAGAGTGAATACTTGGTTTTTGGGTGTCTTTAGAAAGCTGGAGCTGCTTCACTCTGATCCTGATGCAGGAAAGGGCCTTGTAGCAAGTCCACCTCAGACTGCTGTCCCCAGCCACCTGAATCCCATTAATGGAACTTAAGCTGGGAACAGTTTTAGTCCTATGCCAGATAATAGTCACAGCAGGGTTTTTTTGCCATCCATTATTTAGATTAGGTTTTGCATAAATAAATACCACGCCAAACAGCTTTTATAGCTATTTTGTTTCAAGGCTGAGGGGGTAAGATGCACCTTTTCAAAAAGAAAAGGAAATAAAAAAGAAACAATATATGGAGTGTTTTTGTTTTTTAGCCAGTCTCCAGGCAACTCCTGGCTGAGGGCAAAGCTACATTAAATTTTGTAGTAGCAGACTGTTATACATACACCCTAGGAGCTATTTTTAAAACATGTACATCTACCATACCTCACATCTGACAGTGTTATTTGAATCTAGGCTATTCAGTGGGAAAAAGCAGCTAATTAATTTATCTCATGAATATCAAATATGCAATTAGTCACACTGCACTTGCTATTCCAGCCACTATCCACCAATGCAGGCTCTTTACTGCCAACAATGACTCTGGGAAATGAGTACTATTCAGTGCCTGACCTGCCATAGAAAGACAGACACAAATGAGTTTACCATATGCTGTTGAATATTGTGCTTATAATTCTTGTGTGCATGCATGCATGCGTGTGTGCAGTCAGCTACTGGGTTCTCTTCCATTGTAACAATGTGAGGAAATTAAAGGAGTGTTCAGAAGATAAAATAGTACTGTAGTCTCAAAGCCTTCAGATTACTATTTTTATCCAAAGATAATTGTAAAGAAACACGCCCCTGTGTATTTCTCCATGTGAACTGTTGGTAAGACAAAGAGGCAACAGAATAAAATTGCAGACAGGAAGATTAAAGTTAGATGATAGATGAAAACCTTCAAAACAGTAATAATGGTTATACATAGTTAAACAGATATTCAAGGGGAAACTAGAGTCTCTGCTGCTGGTGTTTGCTATGGAGCAGTGTGATGGGCACTGAGGAGAACGGTTCAGACATGGAGAACGAAGGCAAGCGATATAAATTCTGTCTCCTTTCCAGCATTGTGGCCACATGATCTTCAAAACTTCACCGAATTTGGCAGCTGGATTGCTCTTCTCAGCAGCAGACTTGAGCATCAAATAAGCTTGTAAGTTGAACTACTGGATGAAGTTGAAGCACATTTATGCAATTCTGTGAAGCAAACATCATTGCTGTTGCCCTTGAGATATTTATGGTTAAACACAATTTCCCACGCTGGCAAATCGAATGCCTTTTTTAGAAACGCTAACTTCTGTTATTCAATGGCTAGCTCCTTAGGTATGACCTTGGAGAAGATTCTGGATGGTGAATGATTTTAAAGAGCGGTAAACGCTACTGTAATTGTAGGAGAGTCTGCAAGATAGGGACCAGCTCAATTCACTGTGCTGCTTTGGCAGCATAGCAATTACAAATTGTTTCTCTCTGAAGTATTGAAAGGCATTGTACTTTCAATCTGCACTGGAGCCTTTGGTCACAAATCTTGCAATTTGTGGTAGAATCTAAACTAACAAAGCATTACGAAGAGGGCAGAGAAGTTCCAGAACATTTTCGAACTCTTCATCTTTGCTTGAGGGCACAGTGTACAGAGATGATGTGAGGTTTAATGATAGATGGGAGTCTATCAGTGCTTTGTTTATCTTAAGTTGTACTTCATTTCTTAATATTGTCAACCGCTGGGTTTTGATGGATATTTTTTTAAGTTGCTAAACTAACAGTTTGTAAATAAAGCATAATCAACTATCCTTTGAGTTGCACTGGAGGCCATTGTGTTTTCAGCATCAAGGTGCACATCTAAATGTTAGTGTGGAAATCACTTCTTCTGATTAGTCACCAGATAAAGCAGAGAGTTAAATACTGTTTTTTATGTGGCTAAATCAAATCTTCAATTGGAGGAAAGAGTTAATTATTAATCCACATGAAATCTCTGAGTGCACAATGTTGGGTTTTTTTAAAATACTACTCTGTACGTACAGACATAGTGTAGTGTTTTGAGGCTCCAATGAAACAATATTATTAGCATCTGAAGTGTGTTCACTTCAGATAGTTGGGGAGTATTGTTAATATTATTCTTTTTCTTCCTGTAATTTAGGGTCACCGTGAGAATGGGGCTGCAATTCCCATGCACTTCCATCAACTTTGGAGAGCAAGTATGGGAACTCTTCCATCTGTGCCAGCTTCTGATAAGGAGACTATGGAACACAGGTGAGAAGAGACACCTCCTGCTCCTGTGAAGCCTCACTATTCACCTTTCAGGTACATCCCTCCGAGTATTTCTTTCCTCTTTCAAGGCTCATGACTCTTACAGGCAGCAGCACTTGTGTGTGGTATTGAAGGCTTGGCTTGTGTTGTTTTCCCAGCTATCAATAACTCCCAGAATAGACACCCTGATTCTCTCTTGCTAGATTGGACAGGCAGCATGGGACCAACTTGACCACACTGTCTCCCATGTCTGAACAGCACTGGGCTGCCAAGATGAGGGTTACATGTACACTGCAGAAGTTGGGTCTCTGCTGTGAGCCCTGGCCTCTGTTCTGAATCCTCTCTGGGACCAGAAGACCATGATCACAATGTTTTGCATTCATACCTCAGGGGCCTAGCAGTCTCAACAGTATAATTCAGGGAGTTTAACAGCAACTTTTTTCCAGCTTTAACAACTGCTCTGAAAGTCAAATCTCTTAAATCTCTTTAATCTCTTAAAGTGCTAAATGTAAACAAATGCCACTCTGCATAAAAATGTCTTTTTTTTTTTTTTTTTTTTTACTGAACATAAGGATTTAAGGAAATGCTTTATAAAAACCAATTCTCTTTAAATCCTTAAGGGACACTAATTACTTTTAATTTCAATGTGTGATGGTCCTTAGCCAAGAGAAGTATGCTGCATGGACTGTAAAGCATTTTTATATCATATGGCATTTAACAGAGCATGCCTGAAGTTAGCTGAGCTGCTTCCCTGGTTCTCTGATCTCTATTATCCTTCACCATGATTAAACATGCAGTGCCTCACTGCCTGATCTTGAAGGGCATTTAGGAAAGTTAACTGAACTTTGCTTCCTTATCTGCCGGAGTTGTTATGTTTCCCTCTGTGCTTGCTGTATCAACTTAGCAGCTGAGCATCACTCTGCCTAGGGAAGGTCAGAAGGTAGTTGTGGCCATGCAGATGCTGTCTGTGTCTTTTTTGCTGTTTCCACTGCAGAAAGATCAGCTCCAGTGAGAACTGTCATGACAGTTGTGAGTAGCCAGGAGTCGTTGCTCTGGGGGTTACTTTCCAAGTCATTCATGAGGCTGATGTAAATTACTCTCCCCTCTTCAGAAAGAGCCTCACTTTCTCTCTAGAAAGATGTGATGATGGTAGTTTTCCAACTTCCTCTTATCTCCTCCACAAATCAGCAACTGCAGAGCAAAGCTTGGGAATTTGCTGGCTCTGCTTGGATTTCAACCTCATTGAATTCAAGGTCAGCCCATCCTTCCATTTCTTCTAGGAAGCCAGTGTTTTTGCCATGTTTTTCATGTTGGTAGCATTCCTGCTCTCTTCTTAGCATAGTTCTATATTAAATGGAGTAGTTAGATATTCACAGCTGGGGAGAGAGATGAACATGTATATTTGAGCATAAAATAAAATTAACAATACAACTATATTATTTCAGCATTAGAGCAGCCTCTCACCACATTTGCATTCCTAGAAAGCTGCTATTGCTGCTCTTGAACACTCAAGCATCGTATTTTTTAAACCTTCAGTCTGTTTATTGCTTAGGTAGCAACCTGTTCTTTGTTTCTGTGAGGAAATCTTTTAAGATATTGTGGATACTACCAGAAATAAACAGCCACATTCATAAACTGCTTACTGTGCACCTTTATGAGTGTTGTGCATGTTTCTGTATGTGCTTTCACTTAAATGAGTTTTTGGAAATAAGCACAGGCTTTAGTTGTGAAACTTAGGCATAGAATCTGGAAAATGTTCTCATTCATGCCTATAAAAGTGGTCTGGACATCTTCCCATTTTCAGACATCCCTGCTTTTGGTGAAGCATCTGTAGCACCTATTGGTGAAGCAACTCTGTGAAGCACCCGACTCTGCTGAAGGGATGGATCTCATATGGTCTGGTTCATTCAGACTGATTGTTTTGAAACTTCTGATGCTAATCCTGTTTCAGACCAGAAATGAGCACACAGAAATATGTATCCAAATACTGCAATTTTATATAGGGGAAATGTGTCAATGCCTTTTTACAAGTAGATAAAAAGCATAAAGTAATTTTGCACTGACCTTAAACTGCCTAAGGTTCTTAGTTTCACTGCAATGTGATTCCATCCTGAAAACAGTTTCTTATTTTTCCATCCAGCCTCCTTTAAGTGACTTAAATGTCTCCTGCCTTCTCCTATTGCAGGACCAATTAGACCTACACATGTGATTAAGTTCATGGAAGTACATAAGCAGTACCGATAACACCAGGAAAAATGTCTGATAAAGGATAAGCAGCTACTGGTAGGCTAAGGATATGAATGTTGTTTTGCTTCACAGTGTCTGTGATAAAATGATTGCTATTTAAAAACAAGGAAAGATTTATATTTAATCAGTGGGATAAATAATAATGCCCCCTCTGTAACCAGTAGTAAAATGGGACTTTTGCTATTCTTCTCAGTGAACTCCAATCTTGCTCATAAGCTCAGCACAGATTATTATGTTAAAATTTGCAGAGACCCAAAATATCTTTGTCACAGTAATGGCTTCCAGTTGCTCTTCAGCCTAAATAGGATCTGAAGCCGTGACCAGCAGATTAAAGTCTCTCTCTGCCATTTTCAACCCTGTCACCCACCTAGCCAATTTCAGCGTTTATTTTTCAGAAATTAATTTTTTTTAAAAGCAATTGTTTTTGCAAGCAGCCCTTTGAATTCTGTTCCCAGTGGCATTTTAGAGCATTACTGCAAATTGTTCAATTTATATGCATAGTCAAGCCTACATTGTTATTCCCACATTCTACTAAGGCAGGAAGAGGAGAAAAAAAACACTCAAAAGAAAGAGCAAAAAAAAAACCCAACCAAAGATAAAATTAGACCACTCTTCCAGAAAAATATTTTTCACCATGCTCAAAATAAACCTAAAACTCCTTCGTCAATGTGATCTTTTTTGGAAAGTCATTGTAAGCAAGGATTCAAGTGACTGCAGTAAAGCCCAAAAGATACACTGTATTATGAACACTAATTAATGCAAGTATTAATGTTTTTGGCTGTAGATAAGATGATCCAGCATTTTTAAAAATTAATAAAAACAATTACAGAGACTTATACACATACCTGAACGTGTTCCAACTTAGCTGCTAATTATTCACAGAATAATTGGCTGCTCATTCATATCCTATGAGTTTCAGAGCCTTTTAACTACGTAGGTATTACTTTCTTTTATGCACTGTTTTGTGGTTCATGCTTCTGATGGGAAAGATGAAGTAATGCCAGCGTGGTTAGCCTCAGAAAAGACACAAGGCATGGGACCACCCCTCCGGCAACCATCAACTATTTGAGGAGTTTGTTGTTCTTCCCATGTTCTGTGTCTGACCCTCTGGAAACATCCAGGTGTAAAACTGCATCTTAAAGCTGCAATTCCCCATTCTCTTCATTTTAATCCACTTCGTTGCTGTCAGGAGTGCTGAGATGATAATTCAAATTCAGAAACATACTACTAACGAAAGCAACAAGAACATATATGGTTGTGGAGCTGAGAGTTGTAAGTCATTATTATGCACGCTCCAAACACTGGTCAGATTTACTGGTCAACAAACTTGAAACTATTACTGGTGGCTTTCTCAAATGCAGTTAGAGAAATGCTGGAACACTGGAGAAAATCCATTCCAAATTGCAGAGACAAAACCCCTTCACTTCAGCTCAGAGAAAGGGGAAGTTAGATGCTTTTGGCTTGAAGTACTTGAGCTGGCTGAGACCAGTGATAAGACATAAAATAAAATGACAGGAGGAGTCTGAGGGAGTAAGACCTGCAGCTGTACCCACAGAAGAGCTGTTCCAGCAGCGTGCTCTGCATCTTCTTCCTGTTTGTTAAGTATGGAGAAGCACAGATCTCTCAAAAGGAATGGGTCCCACTGTGGGCTTTGGAGATAGAGAAGCTGCTGATTGCTTGCATCTGGTTTGCATTTTGGTTTGTCCCTGCAAGTTTTGCTTGTGGCCTGCAAAAGACCTGAGCAAGGTGTGTAGCTGGCTGCCTGATGTTTACCTGGAGTAAAAGGGCATCAGCTATAAAGTGCTTTTTTCTTCACTATGCTCTGTTTTATAATTTGAGAAAGCTCTTTGCTGGGAGGCAGTTTTAAATTACTTTTTTGCTGGCTTTTCTGATTTAGTTTACTTAGAGAAACTAGCTATTAATTACAAGTCGGTAAGGTCTCACATGAGGTCTGGACCAGCTGCTCCACAGACAGATAAGCTGCCGGTTGATAATGGCTCTTGGCTGCTGCTCACCTGGGCTGGATTTGGGCCGTTGCTTTGTTCTGTAATGAGCAATCCCACAAGCCATCCAGTCTCCAAAACTATGCTCTTTAAATTTTAAAAGTGCACTTCTAAGACCTAGCTCACGTTGTTTATGGAGCTAATTGCCCTCAAGTTCACCTTGGGCCTAATTGGCTTACTGGCTTAATTAACAAAATGCTTATTAATGTCTAGTGGTAATTAATTTTCAAGGGATTATTTTCTATTAAGACCATGAGTACATTATTAATGTTGTGCAACTGTGACTGAAAAACCAACGGGTATGGGGTGTGGAGTTTTTTCTTTTATGTACACAGCAAAATTTATTTATTTGGTCACGTTGTGCTGATTTGCCCTGTAGTTATGTTAATTAGCATCTGCATAAAACCAAGAACTGTACACTGAGATTAGGGTCACTTTGGAAACAGTGGCATGATAGCTTTTACTGGGCTTGCATAAATCATAATGGGTTGAAGGAGCAAATAAAAGGTGTTTGATAACATGGTGTCTTACTAACAAAAGATATCTTTCTGAATGGCAATGAGCCTACATTTTACAAAGTCAAGTGAATTGACTTGGTATTTTAATATGTGTACATGCATGAAAATTGGAATATGGACAATAGATCCCAAACCTAGCTGTAATCCATTAGCTCATTTCATAATGCCACAGCTCTTTCATATTTCATTTGTGTGCCTTATTCCCATACAGAAAATCTGGGAGTACTGGCAAGGGCCAAGCACCCCTCTAGCCCAATGTCAGTACTAAGTGCTTAGAGGAACGATATAAACATAGGGCAAGTTACAAAGACAGAACCTCCTTGGACACAAATTCTTTGCTTTCAGCCACCTGTGGCGTTCAGGACTTTCTGAAGAAAGAGTGTGTGATAGCCAGCACTCATTGACAGGTTATTCTTTTGTGAGTTTTGTCTGTTTTGAACACATTTATACTTTGTGTAGTTGCACATCCCGTGGCAGTGAGCTCCCCAACGTATGATGGCTTGAAAAATTCTGCCTTTCCTTTCCTCTAAAACATTTATGTGCTATTTCTTTTTAATGTTCTCTAGTTCTTTGTTCCAAGAAACTATGACTCGTTCACCTCCAAGCAGTTTGGGACTGCAAAGGAATCTTTGCTAGCAGCACACCGGCTTCTTCTCTTTTATACTTGAAGAATCCCAGCTACTCAAACCTCACACTTACCATACTTCTCCACATCCTTGGTGCTTTAAGGTTGAAAAAGTTTACTAGGATGTATGAGAAAAGTGTATAAAATTGGAAGGAGGCAGATGCAAGTTTTGGTTTAGAGACTCCCTGAGCAGCAGATTGCCAGGTGAGATGAAGTACCGGTCCTTCTCCTGGTTTTCACATTATCCGCTATTTATCATTCACACAGGCAGGGTCCTCGGCTGGAAGGACCTTTGCTTCCAGTGTGCCAGTTTGATGTTTTGCTGTGTTTCTTGACCTTGTACTGGTTCTACAGAGTCTTTCTCACACTTCTTTTCCTTGATATATTTGGAATTGTTTGTATCATATTCTTTAATACTCTCTTCCCCCAACCTTATTATAATTGTATATGCCTTTCTTCAGTTTTCTTGTTTGTACATGAAACAAGCTTTCATGTTTTCAGATATAATATTCTACATCTGCTGTCTTCTTTACTCTGCATTCTACTGTGACAGTTCTTCTCTGGGGGAGGTGGGAGGAAGTTGCTTTGTTGGTGGGTTTTTTGGTGGTTTTTGTTAAGTGGTGTAAATTTTTGGTGTTTGTTAGTATGGGTCCTGCCAAGAGACTGAAAAATCTTTTTGCCCCTCACTAAAGAACAAATTTCTTCACCTTTGCTTTGCAAGAGTGAAGCAAAACAAAACCAGTATGTTTTGTTTTCTTGTTCACTGTTTGTGTGGCATTTTGGCAGCTAAATCAGCTGTATCTGGAATCATGTCTCAAAGCTTAGGAAATGTGGGAGTAGATATGAGAAGACAGGAGTTCACACCTCCTGAGATCCACCACCACCATTAAGTAAGTTCACATAAGATCCACTGATCTCTCCTGAACAGCTGGTGAGAGGCTGATGAGCTGCTCAGGCTCTGTGCCAGCAGGAGTGCATCACCCTTAGCATCTCCTGTAGCAAATTCTGCTAGCTAGTGGAGGATACTGGCAGTGGGCTGCATCTCCACCACATATCTATCTCTAGCACCATGGAGCTGTGGACACCTATTTTGTTCCATGTTTTGTTACTAAAATACACCATAATAATAACAACAGTATCAGCAGTTTCTTGTCAGTGATAAGAAGTGCCACCTGTGAGTTAACATGAAATATGTTAATCACCTTTCCACACCAGGCAAACATTTGCATTTAATTTTGTTCTACAGTTTCATAATAAAAGCTTAATTTTACTCCCTCCCCTTGTACAAAGCATACGCTATTAAATAACCAAGAGCAATCATCCAAGTACGAATGCAATAGAAAGCTCCGTACACATTTATTATGCAAACATGAAAGGGAAGGTTTAATATAAACTCCACTGCAAAATAAGGCAAACATATTCAGCTTGCATGTAATTGCGTTTACATTTTATAACTTAACTGGTACTATGAGACACATACTATGAATGAGTCACTGACTTTTACATACCGTCCCATTATTATTAATAACCTCTATTTCTATAATGTCTTCCATCTCAATTGGTCTCAGGCAATGAATGTGTTCCCAGTGTACATAATGGGAAGACTGCTGCTGTAAGGACCCGACACTGCAGTTGTCTTGCTTGGCACAGTAACTTTTAGGGGCAAGTAGCAAACCACACAGTAATGCTGTGTGGTTTAAACTGCAGGAGTATGTGTGGCAATGAATTATCATTTGGCCTGGTATCTTGGTGAAGTGCTGCTTCAGACAGTATCCTTATTAATTACCAAGCAATCCTTGCATGTTATCTGGGTGGGAAATGTTGCACTAACACACGAGTACAGCAGCCAGTCAGAGCAGTGAGTTTGTTGCAATAGATGCCCAAGGGAACAGAGCCCTCACATATAGGTTGCCTTGGGAGAGGGCTGCCTCATCCCTGTCTCCTGGTCCAGGAATGGTGCACGTCTGTTTTCCTGAGCCATGTACACAGGCAGCTGACGCCTCATAGCTCACCACCAGTTTTCTTCTCTTTGCTCAGTTGGATTCTGTTGGTTGAGGCATGACCAGCCTTGCTGATCTCAAGGTAAGCCCTGTCCCTTGGTTCCTCTCACAGCCTCATCTCTCCCATGTAGTTCTTGCATGCAGATGGGCTTTGGGATCCCACGATGGTCTAGAGAGGGTCTGTGGGTTTGTCATTCCCCTCATGCGAATTACAATCTGAAGCAGGGCATGCTAATTTTATGGTAATTTGCTCTTGCTGCCTCTGTACACAGTTGAAAACTACAGCTACCATAAGTATCTGTTAAAAAATATAGACATCTGGGCAGAAGAGAAATACAATGTTCCAGAATTACTGCAGAAGTATCTCACTGCTGAGCAAATCCTTTAAATGTTTTTCCTGATCAGTCTAAGCACAAAAATGGACGGTCTGTTGCTGTAAAGCAGGTCTCATTGTCAGGCTGCATAAACAACACTCACTGCTTATTTCCTAGGAAATGAAATGCATGAGGTATAATGCACAATACTTTGGGTTCCTTTCATTCAAGTGCTTGTATCCAGAAATGATGGAAAATGGCAATGACAAAATGTCATCTTTATCGCTGAATTAAGTTCTCCAGGACACAGACTGTCCCTTATTTTTACTACGGCAAGATTCAGTGTGAAGAAACACTGGCTTCTGTTTTAACAGAAATAAATCAGGGTAACCATATGCTGAATGCCAGCAGTACTGCAACAAGCATTTTGTATCTGTACATCTGGTGAGTGCTAAAGCTATTTTTTCCTTGGCCTCTAAATAGAGCAGCACATGCATGCAAACTCCTAAAAGGCAGCTAGGAATTAGCAGCACTTGCTGTCCGGGCTGTGAAAAGTGTTACAGCTGAAAAAGGCAATTGTTTGCTTGTAGTGCTGCAGCAAGAAGGCTTGGCAGCTTGCTGGAGATTGCATAGGAAGACTCTAATTGCTCCATTTCATCTTCTTTTGTTGGGTGTTTTCCCTCTCACAAAGCCTTCTTTTTCCTTCCTCAGCTCCTCCAGGCAGAGGCCAGGCACCGCATACATCCTGCCAGGGCCGTGGGGTGGAAGTGGCATGTGGCAGGCAGGCCCAGCTAACGCTACTGTGGACCATGATAAAATGAGGGCATCTCCTTGATCAGAGAGCACAGGGTAATCCAGATTGTCCTCGACGGGCTCTATAGTGAGGCCCAGAGTCTTCCTCATAGGTCTCTGCTGATCAGTAATCGAAGATGTATGCAATGAGGCGATAATGCTAGTTGAAGGAAAATAGCTGAATTCTGCTCTTGTGTGTCTTTCCTGTAGTAGTGGTACAGAAAAAGAGGGTATGTAATGTAGGTATCCTTAACAGTGCTGTACTCATTGGGTCTAAATCTTGTGTGAGAAGTCAGGAGGTCCTTAACTGTTGTCCAGTGCGAGCAGAAACTGGAGAAGATGCTGTTGTGTGAATAGCCATGTCCTCTATTCCTGGCCCCCAGCTCCTAGAGAAACAAGGTGTGCTTTACAGAGCAGACACAACTGTGCTATAACCGTGCTTGCAATTCATGCTATTGTTCTTGGCCTAAAAAACAAGTGGTACATGAAGCAGTGCTTTCCAGATGTAAAACCATAAAACATTTGCCTTTACTTTACAGAACAAAGTTGTGCTGAGTCGATGTCAGGAAGAAACACTGTAACTAGTTCCCTGACACCCCTGTCTTTTCTGCCTGAGAGGTCTGTGCTGTTAGACACAATGAAGGAAAAAAAGGTGTAAAACTGAAGCCTGTATTTTGGGCTTTATGGGCTGCGCAGGATTTACAGAAATGAATCCCACAGCAAAAAGAATCTCTTGGTTCAGTTTCCCTGTAGTTATAAATGTAAGTATAAGAATCTGAATGACCTTCTTGATGAAAACTTCTTTGAATGTCTTCTTGGTGTGGAGAATCAGCTGCAACCAGGGAATGTGAGGAGACATTGAAGTGTAAAGAGGGTTTTAATTTTGTTTGCCTTTTTTTTACAAAGAGGACATTTGATATTCTTCAAGAAGTTATACTTGTTTCTTCATTTGAAATAAGGCTCTGGTTTGGTTTTTCATCTTAATTTATGTGATTGTCTTTGCTTATGTCAGAGAAATTTAACCATAGTAGCAGTGAGAGTCAGCTATTTTGACTGGTAGAGTAACAGAGTACCCACATAAGAACCACAAAGGATTTCACAAACGTTAAAAAGCTGCACTTCTCAGTATCTGGGAGAGAAAAGCTATTATTTTCCACATTTTACAAAGAGCAGAAGCTGAAATGAATGGTTTTATGGATCAGTCTCCTTAGGACTAAACATATTTTTGCAGAGCACCTCAGAATTTCAGTAAGATGTTGCAGTATGAGGGTCTTTTAGGCACTGGAGCTGAACATACTGTTTTTAGATGTAGTAGAGTATTAATCTCATAGATGTCTGGCTTTACTTGCACAAAACATTAGAAGCTTATGTCTGAAGCTGTGCACCTGGTCAGTAGAAAACCTTGACAGGAAACCCACATCTTTTTTCTGAATCTCTCTAAACCTTCATTTGTACATTTTGACCTTACTGATGAGCTTAACAGACCATTTAGGCAGGGCTTGTGTTTTGAACTAATCTGTCAGGTTAGACAGGGAAAGATGTTTTCACAAGGCTGATCTGTTAACACTGTGTTGCTTACTTGAATGGGGGCATGCCCCTCAAATCAAGTTCCTCCCTTCTCAAATGTTAAGAAAGGATGAGAAAATGCGAATAAGTCCTGAAATATTCTTTTCACCACCGCACTTTACTCCATCTAATTTCCTTCTGAGCAAATCTACCTGGCAGCTTTTCTGTTGTCACTGCTAGCTTTGCTAAAGATGCCACCATATGCCAAGAATATCATCCTAAAAACATCTTAGTTGGCCAGGGCTGATACTACCGCCAGTGCTGGGGGTTCCTAACTCCTTCTGATAAAAGCTGCTGGTTTATGGAACTGTGGACTTTGGGCTTGTCATGATATTGGCAGTATGGACATAGTGGGATGGAGCCAACAGAAAAGAAGAGGATGGATCATATAGTGGCTGATACAGTATGGATAGTGGAGAGCAAGAGATCAAAAAGAAGAGAAGGGAGAAGTAGAAGCAAAATCCTCCGCAGTGCCCTGGATGTTTTTTGCATGCCTCCAGAACAGTATATATTCCAAAACAAATAAAATTGGACATGTTGTCAAACTGAGCTGCTTACATTTCCAGCATCTTAGGAAAAGGGCTTCCTCAGTGCGCGCTAAGGGCTATGTTCAAACTTGCACCATTCTGTACTCAGCCTCCATATGTTGAATATTTTATTTGAGATTTGATTTACTTATTGAGGAAGTAGACTAAAAAAGCTCCCAGTGTGTTGCCTCTAGTTACTAATTTAAACTGAGATTAGAGCAGGAGACTATCCAACACCATTAGTTTGCTTTAAAACTTGCTGCATCTGGCACTGTCTCCTGGCTGGTGCTAGTACTCTCTTAAATTGAAGAGAAAAGCCTAAGAGACTTTCTACATCTGGCACAGAAGTAAGCTGGCAGTTGGATTTTCCTGTGTGGATGCTGAATTTGCGATGGGGTTAACATTTCTAAAGTTACAGAAAGGCATCTTCTGTCCCCCTTTTTTCACATTTGCTTGAAGTTCTTCCTCTCTGTAGCAGGTGTATATTTGTGTGTATATTTCCTGTAGGATGACCTCTGAAGGACTCCTTGAAGTGGCACCAGTGACTAGCAGATACAGCCTGGATGTATTTCTGTCACTCTCTATCTTGAAGCACAGAGGACAAGGCTGTATGTTCACATTTAAATTCAAGGCACTCTGGAGGAAGGTGGAAAGGAAACCAAACAACCTTGTGAGTGATGGTAGGTTGCTGACACTGCCATAATGATCATCCCAGGTTTTAGGACTCTCAGGAGTTACCCTGTGAAAAGGGCCATCCGAAGCTGGGAAACTTAGGACTGTCCTGTTATTACCCAGGGCACACAAGATGAGCTCCACTTAGAAACATCTGAGCACAGTGCATGTGTGTCCACCAAAGGTTATTCTTCAGTCGAGTCACCCTGATCAGAAACGTGTTGTTGAATTAAAATCTGTAAGGGTAAGGCCTTCCGAGAAGCCTGTAAAAACTTGTCTGAAAGGCAAACTGCAGTAAAATATTACTGTACCCAAGTGCACTAAGAGCTACATTATTAAAAAAAAAAGATGAATTTTTATTAGGGAAAAGTAAGGCCATGAGTTAGTGAGGTAAAACAAAGTAGAAAGAATATTCTTTTTTATCAGAAGAAAGCAACACAAATCAGAATGAAAAAAAAACAAACACCAAACAGTCAATTCTTGGAAATTTCAAGTTATCACTATGCGGAAAACCACAGGCTCTTAAATATTAGGAGAAACTGCAATAATACCTGGTCTGAAAATACAGGCATCTGACACATGAGTTGAAGAAAAGTGTCACAGCTTAGCAATCTCAGCCAAACAGTTCTATCTACAGGAATGCATTGGTTCATTAACTCACAAGCTCGTTTATTAAAGTATATTTCTTAGTTTTTAAGTTCAGTTAAATAAACCGTGTGACTGAACTTGTCAATGGAAAAGAAGTTTTAGCCTCACTATTTTTCCCTTGCTAGTTGGATGACCTTGAATGCGTCTTCTGTTCAGGTTTCCTGGACTCATTTTAGCATTTGTAGCTTTCTGTTCCCATATGGTTGTCAGCTCAGGCTCATAAAAAAAAATCTCCATTTATAGAATCAACATGAATTCCTTTTCAAGGATAAATGTTTCTGATATGGGATTCATATCCTCCGTGACACAAACCCTATTTGGTAGCAGATTTTCACACTCCTCAGCATTGCCAGAGTCTAAAAGTCGTTTCTCTCTGGATACCTTGCTATCTCACTCCGTGTTGCTGATTTTGTTTTCCTTTGCACCTGTTGAGAGGTCAGGTTTGTATGTAAAAACTTGCAGGGGAGTAAAAGATTCTGGTAAAGACTTCTAATAATTCTTTTCTCACTTACTGCATTTACTTCATACAGTGGTTGGTGTATTCTATTGGATTTTACTTTCCCAAGAACATCTTAATTTTCACAGCCTCTCTGTACCTTACCGGTACTTTGCTACCTGAAGAAAGGACAAGATCATTGCACTTCCAGATAATCTTGTTTTTTCTACAAGTAGCAGAATTTTTCTCTGAACATTTTGATGCCTCTACAAGAATTGCTTTTTTCCGCTGTTTCTATTTTTCAACTTAATTTTTGAGGTTCTCAGCCAACAGGGTTTTTGTCATCTTTTCTACTCATGGCTTATCTCATAAACGGTCGGTGGATGTGCGATTCTAAAGAAATTCTGCAATAATTTTAAAATACATTTTCAAGCTTAATCTGGTGATCTCTCTGGGAAATCAAATAGTAAAATAGAGGAACTAAAAGTATATGGTGATTCCAGAGCAGTTTAGTGATAAAATATCTCACCTAGTCTAAACCAGCTACATTTCAGTTATTCATATTCATTTCCTTTATAATCAGTGGGCCATTTTAAGGACTGATTAATTCAAACTTTTTATGGATTTTTCATTTATTCATTCATTTGCTTAATATATCGAAGACATTTTATTTTATCCTCCGTTGCAGGAAAGGGAATCCAAACAGCTTCTTTAATTGACCAAAGCTGGGTGAGATGAACTATATGTGCTACATAGTGTTACATCACTTTTCTTTCAGATATAAAGATTTTAATAACAGGAGCTTGAATGGATTTCTGGATTTCTCCTACTGGGAAATTTGTGATGAATTTGCTTAGAATACTCAATGCTTTTTTTTTCATCCATTCTCAGCAAAACAGATGGCATATAAGACTGCTCATTTTGCTCTGAGAATCCCAATCATTCATGTTACTCCTGATGCATTTAAGTTTTATCCTTTATAGACATTCCTTTCACAACAACAACAAAAGAGGTGATATAGCTTTCCTTGAATGTATTAACACCTTTGCATCAAAATAGGGATCTCATCATGCATTTTTCAAATTTTTGCCAACCTTTTTTTTCTAGATTCATAAAAAACATTAGCTAGGGAAAAATCTGTGTGTGCTGTTTCATCACGTCTTTTACCAGCAGGGCTCTGGATGCACAGTATGGGCTTTGCTGCTTGGATATGTAAGAATCAGCAGTAGTAGACTGTCATCCAGTCCGAGCAGGTGCTGGAGGAGGCATGGGCTGGCACTGAGTGTCATAGGTAGGTTCCAATAGCTTATTCATTGATCAGCTCTGGCTCCCAGGCTCCTATTACAGAGGAAATAGACTTCAGGAGAATCTGTCTCCTGAGCCTTGACAGTAGCTTGTTCTTCTGATAGCACTTTTCCCAGTTTCAGTTTTTACTCATCTTTACATCCTTGATCACTTGTTCCCAGTCTCTCTTAGGGTCTAGGAGTTCTGTTGTCTTGCATAAGTGGGAATATGTGAAATAGATGTACATTTTCAACTAAACAACCATAGGGAAGTAGACAAGTCCAAGAAAACAGTCCTGTGTTCCCATCTTGATTCCTATTCCCTCAGTACACATTATGTGTATTGTCTACTGTTTCGTTCCACTGTTTGATCACATTTCCATTCTCCATGCACAAATACCACTAATTCCCATCTAAAGGGAAGCGTTTCTCAGCTTTGTCCTAAATTGCTTCCTCTATTGCCACTCTTTCCATCCTCCAAAGTTTTGCCTTTTGTCCATTTTGGGAAGCCCACTGCTTCCAGTCTTTGTGCCATTCAAATGGCACAGCACTACAAGAGGGATGATCTTGCAGCTAGTGGTTCTCTTTAGTGCCACAGGAGGAACACAGACACAGGAGAGAGAGTCCTGAGTATACTCAATGCACAGAAA
The DNA here is from genome assembly GCF_019232065.1 of Centrocercus urophasianus. NCBI lineage: Eukaryota > Metazoa > Chordata > Aves > Galliformes > Phasianidae > Centrocercus > Centrocercus urophasianus. The sequence continues at coordinate 2,782,495 of NW_024885088.1, read as the reverse complement.
ACCCATGGAGAATCTAGCTGGTAGCCCAAAAGTGCTGAGACTTGCTGAGAGAGGCTTGAATGCAGTGAGAACCAGGTAGTACTTTTTACAGGGGTATCACAGGAGACGTCTTGCACACTAGAACACAGCCACTCAAATTTCATCTTACTGCAGAGCAAAAAGGCATTCAATCTTTGCAATGAACCACTATGAGAGTTCTTTTAAAACAGAGAAACGGCGTACGTCTTCATAAACCCATATTAAAAAAGAAACTTGTTACTGTTTAAGCTTTCAAAAATAGTGTCCTGAAGTATTATGTCGCCTTTCAGCTGACTGGCAAGGGTACAGGAAACAAAGCACTAGAAATGCACGGCCTTACTATATACATTTTTTTACCAGCTTAGTCAGTTACGACTTCACATTTTCTGAACTCCTTGTGCTTCTGATTACCTCCTGCATTATCATGCAATGCCTTGCTAAGGAATCAGTGGAAAATAGTAAGCTCCTGTGAGACATAAATCTGTAAGTGACCTTTGGAAAGCTCTTGACCAAGAGTGTCTTGGGAATTGAGAACCTTAAGGCAGCAGAATTTAATTGCAACTCTTAATACTTCAGAAACTATTTTTAATGGTTGCAGAAGAAAAACTATTTATTAAAGTGAAAGACGTTGAGAAATCAGAATGAGTGCAGTGGAGGGCTACAGGGATGGTTGGGAGCTGGAACACTTGATCTGTGAGAAGGCTGGGATTCTTCAGCCAGGAGAAGTGATGGCTTCAGGGAAACTACTATCAGCCTCCCTGGTGCTGGAGAGAGGTTATGCAGAAGACAGAATCATGCTCCTTATACAGGTGTTTAGAAGGAGGCCAAGAGACAATGATCATAACTTGACAGCAATAAAGTTCTGACATAAAATGAAAAAAAATCACTATGATGACAAGACCAGGTTTTCCAGAGATCTTGTGAGTATTTGTCTTTGGAGACATCTCAGTCCCAACTGGAAGAGCCAGTGCTACTTGGTCTTACATCACTGTTGATCCTGCTTTGGGCAGAGGCTGGACCCCCATGATACTTTCTAGTCTGACTGATTCTGTGGTTTTGTGAAAATGTACAAAAAATGCAGATTTGTGTTCCACTTGAAGTGTATAAAAATGTACTTGATATAGCAGGTATAGATTTTACTTCCGATTTGAAAGGAGATTGTGGCAAGATGGATGTTGGCCTCTTCTGCCCGGTTAATAGCAACAGGACAAGAGGAAGTGGCCTCAAGTCGCACCAGGGGAGATTCAGGTTGGATATTAGAGAGAATTTGTCAGAAAGAGTGGTGAGGCATTGGAACAGGCTGCCAGGGGACTGGTGGGATCACTGTCCCTGGAGGTGTTTAAGAAAGGGCAGATGTGGTACTCACAGACATGGTTTAGTGGGCGATATTGGTGGTAGGTGGGTGGTGGAACTAGGTGATCTTAGAGGTCTTTTCCAACCTTAATGATTTCCAGCCTAATTATTATGATAATTTAGGAAATTATTTTCCTCATTTTTAATCTTGAGTCAGGCAGAGTTTTGGCCATGCTGAGTCTTTGCTGTGACGTCTGTAATATCCAAAATTGTTATGAATCTTACAAGGTGCTAGGCTGCTGGAATGTTAACAGTGTTGTTAGACATGTACACTTTAATAGGCGGTACTACATTTTAATATAATATAAAGAGATCTTTATAATCATTAAAGGAATAAAAAGGAAAGTTTATCTGCTCTTTAAATAACAGCTTTCTAAACTTCTCACTTTCCCATTTTTCTCCTAAAAATATGAGAAATCCAAATCAATAGCTGATTTCTTAGATGCTGTGGAAAGAGATCCTTACCACGGAGATATAAAGCTGCACTTGAATTATACCTTAAAAATAAAAAATGGCAGCCTCATCAGCTTGTTTGCTGTGGCATTCAAACTGAAGTTGCAGCTTCCATTTCATGTTGATAGGAAACTGTTGGAGGGGGAGAACTTCTGTGCTAATAGATGAAATTCCTGTCAGTCACACCGGAGCATTAGGAAATATTATGAGATTTTGATGAAATCTGCCAAAAAGTGTATGCTATCATATTCTAAATACTCAGCTGTCTTTAGTAGTGCATTCCAGAGATTTTAAAATGCTGACTCCATTAGAAAACAAAAACATATGAATAGATATTTTCAGTGCAGTCACATTTCCTGAATGAAAGAGTTGAGTTGTCACAAAACATTCATTCCACTTTTGTGCATTTTTTGTATTGAAACACTAATAATTTGTATGCTAAAACTAGACTTCCTTAATTATGTATGCTGTGTATTCATTAGACCCCAGAGGACAGGGGGAAGGCCATGTGACCAGTTATCTCATTACCATGCGTAAAACGATAACGACATTAGCAATGGCCAGGCACCAAATCGAAGCAAGATTATTGTAACTCAAGGCAGAGAATACCACTGGAGTGTTTCGGTGCCTAATGCTTTTCACTGAACTTTACAGGCAGAACAACTGCAGTGAGCATGACAGCCTCCAAGGCATCTCCAAACTGGGGCTATTGTAGGAGAGTATCGCATCTGTGCTTGTAGTGCTTCACAGCTGAGGAAATGGCTCTGGAGCAGGTGGGCTGTTTCAATTATGCAGTGGCTATGAAATACACAGGGGGTGCTGCAGGATCTGGTTTTGGTCAATGAGGACTGCACTGGTACAAATTTCAGAACATCCAGATCATTTCAAAAATGTGAAGGTTTAGAATATAATAGATTTCTGGTCATATTGTGGCAAAGTGATAGAGTGCTGCAAGAACCAGAAGCTGTTGGGTGGCTTCTCAAAATCACCTAAGGTGTTTCTACGGATGTGCCATTGCTGATAGTTATTTAATCCTTCAGCAGTTGGGAATGCACTGAAATGTTTGGACAGGCAGTATATCACAGGAGTGGCTGGAGCTAAGTTAGGTTTTAGATTACTTCAGGTGTTGGTCAAGTTATTACTTGACAGTAACGTGGCCACATGCTTTTTACATTCTCACTGCACGACCATACTCATCCCAAAACATGGCAGCAAATAACGACTTTCAAGAATGAGTTTGGGCCTATAAGCGTATCAGCTCAATAGCATGTGAGACTTTATCCTAGAACCATAACAACACAGAATGTTGAGAGTTGGAATGGACCCTCAGGGATCATTGACTCCAACTCCTGGCTCCACACAGTACCACTCCAGATCCAAATGTCACTCAAAACCCTGCATCTGACAGCGCTGTCCAAATGCACCTTGAACTCCAGCACTTGTTGCCGTGCCCACAGCCCTGTGCATCCCGTTCCATGCCCACCGCCCTGTGCTGCAGCCCCTGTCCCTGACCCCCAGCTGCCTTCCCCTGACAGCTCCATGCCGTTCCCTTGGCCCTGTCGCTGTCACACAGCAGAGCTCAGCGCTGCCTCTCCGCTCCCTGTGAGGAGCTGCAGCCGCCATCAGGCCTGCCCTCAGCTCCTCTGCCCTGCGCTGAGCACACCAAGGGGCCTCAGCCATTCTTCATACATCTTGCCCTCCAGACCCTTCCCCAGACCTCTCATCTTCCCAAGTAAATAAGTAATACCAAAAAATATTAAATAAAAAAAAAATCAAAGCAAAACTTGACAAAGTACAAACTCTGATAATTCATATTTTCTTTATGTTGCTAATGTACAAGAACAGGGGAAGCATTTGTATTTGTTCAAGTGAGGTTTAGAATACCTTTAATGGCAATACCTTCTCTTATAGGCTCTTGCACATCCAAAGCAGCAAAGGCAGTTATCCAGTTTTGTATCATTCAGATTAAGGCTTAGCTCTCTCCTGTCCATCCTGTCTGCAGCTGTCAGTCTAGTGTGCAGTGAAAGCTTGCCAAGAATTTTCAATTGGGACCTGTCAGTTAAGATCATAGCAAGGTCTTGTGACTGTCAGTCTCCTTTGGAACAAAACACTGTCTGTTAGTTTCATCTTGCTTTTCTTTCAAGGCTTTGAATTCACTGGAATATAGATATCACTGTTCCGGGCCACATATGTGTGCTGAGAGAGCAGTACATTCTGCTTTCTTCTCCACGACTGGCTAAGCTCACTTAACAAATTCACATTCTGGGGAAATGTGGTTCAAATTATTATTAAGAACAAGCTTTTTAATGCACCAAAGGCGAATTGTATCTGTTTTTATTATGGACAATTTCTCTGTTATGATAAATTGAGTATTAACCATAGTTACAAAGGGAATATCACATTACATCTGTGTAGTCCTCTCTTCATAATAGCAGAGAAAACACATCTCATGAAAATATAATAAACCTCTTCACATTTTTTAAAATATTTGATGCATTCATGATATTGCCAGTAATCTTCTATGACTTCAAAATTGTAGTCTGTTTTTTTGTTTTGTTTTTTGTTTTTCCCCAAAAATATCCCATTGTCCTGCGTATTTTGGACTTTTTTTTTTTTTTCCTGAAGAGGAGAAGAATTATATTCATTTCCTGCAATTTTTTACATCACTTGGTAAGCTAGGAAATTCAATAAATGAGTAGTTTTCTACCATTTTTTTCTGTCTAATTATCCTATGGAGCTGGGGAATGTATTTAATACCATTGCTTTTTCGTTCTTTTCTTCTATATAAATACTGTTCTTTTGAGATTTCTGACCTTTTTTTCCTACTTGTTCCTGATGAGTTTGAGATAGAGCTGTCTGTCACTTATAGGCTGAAGAACTCAGGTCATTAGCAAGATCCTTTGATCTTTCTTCAGGCAGAGGTAAGGCAGACACTCCTTTGGAAAGCAGGACGTGACTCTACAGGCATAAAAAGAGGTTATGATAAGCCGGAGGGTATTGATGGAGTAATATCACCACTAATGCTATTAGGGGTGAGGGGCATTTATCTTTTAATGAAACCAATTATCTACTCATTAACTTTTTATGCATTTATTATCCATTCTGTAGACTTTCTGTTTGGTGTTAGGAACACTTTCATTTTCCTTTGAACTTTCCAAATGCATATCCTTGACTTGCTGCATGTTGCATGTGACTAGAATTTGTCTTTGGAAGCCAGGTATGTGGAGGGTCAGAAAGAATGTTGGGAATTCTGGTAATACCAGCATAGTGGCCTAGGAAGATTGTTTCTTCTGAGAGCCTGAACTGTCTTAAAATTGTACCTAGGTACGTTTTGCTTTGCATTAAAAGATGCAAATGTGTTAAGATACAATAATAAATACAAAGACTTGTATTTATTATTATTTTCAACTATACTTAGTCTGTAATGAGTACAAGATTTCCCTGATAGTTCCAGCATGGCTCAGCATGACGAATATGTTCAGGTGCTTTAGAGACTTTGAGAACATTTATCACATTCAGTACTTGCCTTTAGACTTGATTTATTACCATACAACATGCAATAAGCTAGTGCTGCCTGGAAACTCTCTGTAAAACAGAAGTTTTCACTTCTGAAAATTGTTTAGTTAGTTCCTTCTAACTTATGATGGGTGATACTTACCCAAACTCCTTTCCTCAGAACAAGTGCCACCCCCACCTCCGTTTTGCTTACAGACAAGTCTTCTTCCACATGTGGAAGTTTCTGTTGTGTGCTGGTTTTGCAGTTCTTTTAAAGAACTATGCTGCATCCAGCTGTGATTGCAGTATCCAGTTGCAGCTTTCTCTCCACTTAGGTGAATGTTTTGGAAGAGAACATGGAGTTAGTTTTAGTATCTTTGTGGATGTGTGTGCGTATGTGCCTGTAAAAATGAACCTAACCTTGCTTGCTCATTTTAGCATCTGTTATTTTCAGTCTTTGCTTTCAGATATAAATACTTAACAGTTTCAGTCTTGGTTTTGGGAAAATATTCGTGAAGGTACTTTCAAGCCTGTGGCAAAAAAATTGACTCCTTGAGGACAGATGGGTTCCAACAGTTCAGCATCACTATGATGAAATGTGTCTCAAGAATTACATGTGGCCTTTAGCAAGCTGAATTTATTTATAATATCTCCCAGCTTTTGGATGAGTTCAACATGGCCTTAATTGGCCCTTCCTGCAGTGGCCTCCCTTCCTGTTTTATGGCAGTGTCTTCTGAGAGAGGATTGAGCCTTCCCACTGGGCCAATGTTGAACATCACCTGCTGGCTCTGCCCCTGGTCAGTCTGCAGATTGGAGTCTTGTGCTGGTGCTTCACATATTCAAACTTTCCTCATATCATTAATCAACTTGACTGCCTTAAAAAGATAAAAATAGGCAGATCACCCTATACTACAAAAATGTGAACACTGAACTTTCCAATAATCTTTTGTCCAGCGGGTCAAATCCTTGTTTAGCCATTCAGCCAGTAAAACTTCAGGTGAAAAAAAAAAAAAAAAGCTGTTATAAATAAACAGCAGAGCTATGTTTTGCCAGCTATCTTGTTGTCTATTTTTGAGATGTCTCTGTGGACAAGGATTTCATTACACTGAGCTGAAATTAAATTTGCTGAAAAATTCAAGAATACAGCTATAAGTCAGCTTCTTTTCAGGATAGGGACTGCTATCTTTGCCCTGGCACGTGGATGCTGCAGCAAAGGATAAAATGTAACCCAGATATTCCTGCAGCTACTGATACCTCAGAAGGAAGTGATGGCAAGAGGTGCAAGACTAGAAGCTGCTGTGAGTATCCTCACCCTCAGGGCAGCAAACTGCGTTGCTTCCTACCCTTCTCTAGATTTTTGAACCAGTTGTGTCCCTCCTGTCCACCCTCAGGGGATGAGGTGAGAGCAGAAGTTTCCCTTCTCGATTTTTCTCCCTTTTTCGCAGGGAACTCTGAAGTAAAATTGCCATATTGGCCCCACAAACTTGTAGGGACTGAATGGAAGGGGATGAGTGGTGAATGGACCCTGTGTTGAGCTGCAGCTGGTGACTGTCTCTAGAAGAAAGAAAGGAGCCTGCATCGAGAAGTCATTAAGCTAGAGAAGGAGAAATAAAAATAAAAGGTATGTGCTTCTGATCCAAGCATCATCTGCTTGGAGATTTCTCTAACAGGGATGCAAATCCTGTTACCATGTGAGAGGGGGCAGATAGATAAAACATTCAGAAATAATTGCACTGCATTTCATTTGCTGTTATTCAAATTATATTGCCTTAGCCTTTGTGCTCAGTTATCTGATGGCTGCCGAACAAAATGCAGAGCAGTAGGTAAAAAATGCAGGCCCAGCTCTGGAGTAATTTAGCACCTTATATTTATCCATTGTAGGTTTTCAGAGACAGCAGGGACAGTGACAGCACACAAATATGAACCCTGGCTATTCCTTTCGGCCAGTGCTACCACCTGAGCTATAGCTGAGTGGTTATGGTGCAGGCTTGGTCTTGTGGGGATCTGTTTCCCTGACTAAGTCTCTCAGACCCTTCTCAGTAGTGGCACTGCTGGCAGTGAGCTTCTCTCTCCTCCTTGCCACTAATTTTGTTGTTTCAGTAGCATTGCTTTATTGCTTATTAGCCTGAGCTGAAGGCAAGCACCATTTCAGTACGTAGAAAAAATCAAAATCTTAATTAAAAAAGAACCTTGTGGTGAAATCCTGTCCCAACTGTAAACAGCAGGAGGTTAAACCACTGACTTCAAAGCAGCTGGGATTATATCTGTTATCCAACACAACATCAGCTTCCTTCTGCTCTTCCTTCACACAGACAGCTTTGCTTCAGGCTCACTCCTCACATGCCCATGCTCACTGTGATAATGTAAGCCTCGACCAGCTGATTTTTCATCATGTGAAGTGTGGGCAGCTCATGGCCAAATTGTCTCATCCCGTGATTCTGTGCAAGGCCAAGGAGGAATGGTACCTGATGCCTGCCTGACTGCTAGTGCCTGATCACAAGGAAATGCAGGTATTTCCTCCAGTTTTCTCCTGCCTCATGGGAGTCCCAGAACAGCAGGGACTGGAGAAGCTTCCGTACCCCTACCTCGATGCAGCCTGTCACTCCTCACAGTGTAGGCAGTCATTTCCCAGTGGCAAAAGCTGGAAATCAGATTGCTGCCCCAGCCCCGTGCTCTAGAGAGCTGGAAGAAGCAGGGGAGGCATGGTGAGTCAGAGCAACTGAGTCACAGCTCTTCCTGGCTTCATGCTACCTGAAGATTACCCTCTGCTCGGTGCTTTACCCTCAGGCACTTTCTGGCCCCAAGTGCACACCTTGCATTTTAATCAGCAATCTGCTCTGCTTCCCTATTGTTTGGTCTTGTGGATTTCTTCAAGAAGATGAAAATATTCTGGGGAGACTGGAGTGAATTCAAAGTGCAGAACAAAGGAAAGCCAAATGTAATTTAACTGAAGAGTTACCTGTGAGAAAATAGTAACTGTGTGATTGCTGTACAGCTTTTGTCTTGTTTAATGCTCTTGAACACTTACACTCTTCAGTATTTTTTCCTTATCTAACTACAGCTTTTCTTCTGTGTTTTCTTTTCATTTCCTACCTGTTAATGCTCCTATTCCTCTTTTGTTTCCAGTATTTTGATGGAAGAGCATACACTGTTCATTTGAGAAACAATTGCCAGGGAAACTAAGCACCTCTGATGCGGTCGTAGTTGTGCCATGGCAGTAGTCTTCCCTGTCACTCCTGTGCTGGCACACCACCTCAGATCCTACTTTGGAGCCATCCTAAGCCCCCATTTCCTCAGTGAACAGCAGCTGGCCATTCCCAGTCCCAGGCAACCTCTTGTAGATGGGCTCGCGGTCTGCCAGGCCTCCATTCTTGCAGGTAACTCCACTGGATGTGCTGCTTACAGGTATAACCCTTTGAATGTTCAGGGCCAATGCCTCAATTCTTTTAATCTGTCGTCTCTTTGAAGCTGCAGCTTCTCTCCCCACTCTCAGTAGCAGTCTTTCAGACTTTAAGTTTCTTCCCACTGTTCAAATGGCTGAGATACATCCCCTTTTTGCTTTTTCTTAACTCTTTTCTTCTGCTGCTTCTTCTTATGAGAAGTCTGATTGTCTACATTTAATCACCACATGAAAGACATACGACTCCCTAAAACGTTCCCCTGCTTGCTGTATCTTTCTGATTTCTCCTGCAGTATCATCTTAGTCACATGCAGCTAAAAATAAACACATTTTTCCTCCTTCTCAGCCTTTTCCACCCAGTTTCACTCATCCTGAACTGTACTGAGAAAATTAGTGCATTACAGACTCATATTTCAGACAGACAAAAGATTTCGAAGTTTCGTAAACAGATTTAAAGAGGACATCCGAATTCTGCTTGAAGCCTGGAAGCTCTGAGAGATCTTTATGAAGTTTTGGGACAAGGAGAGCATCACTAGAGCTGATTAAGTCTCTGTTGAGCATGAATATTTGAATGGGCAACCACTACCATACAGAGAGAACAATGATTTCCTGAACAACTATGGGAAAAAAGAAAACATCAGAAATAAAACATTACCACAAAAAACATCCTCTCAGAAAACAGCAACAAAAAAGCACATCCTCTTTCCTGATCAAGTCAAAAGACTCCCTGCTTTTTTGTGCATTTGTGAATGGATATTTGTGTAGAATAACTTAGTAATGGGAAGGAAGGGAAACAGAGAAGGAAAAAGAGGGAAAGGAGAGGCTCCTGGAGCAAGTGTAATCTGGAAACAGCTAGCCAGAGACACTGCACTGTAGGTAATATACAGGGCTGCCTCTGTGCCCCTTTCTTCTTGTCTTGCTTTCAGATGTTTTGTTTAAGATGTCCCATCTGGGGTAAATAGACTGTGCACTGTGCTCAAACCTTCATCCTGCAGATGGCCCGGGGTATTTTATTTTTAACAGTTCCATCTTTGCATTGTACTTGCCCCAGAACACTTCCTATGGTCTTTCCAGAGAATCTGCTATTGCCTGCACTTGCTAGAGGCAGTCACATTTCTAGAACAGCCTGGTTTACAGGGGTTTTAGCTTGAACTGCTTGCTGGTCTTACGTAATGGAGGCAACAGCTTGAATGCTTATAGTTGAGGCTGCACTATGAAAGTACTTAAAATAGCAGTAAAATCTCTCAGTGTACATTTTAATTATTAAATTTTGTCCTGCTGCAGAGCAGAGCAATTTCTTTTTGGGATAATTGCCTTTTCAAAGCAATTTTTGCATTAAAGATTCACTGGCTTTGCAGAAGAAGCTAGGTGCTTCTAAATACTCCTTATTAAAAATTTAATCTGAGTCTTGTCTTTTCTCATTTTGCTTTTTATTTTCTCTCAATGTAATTCACTCACAATCAGTAACCTTCATTCAATTCTAGCCTAATGCATCACTTGAACACATCTGATTTGAGACTTGTACGTTGAAGCAAAAAAGGACCCAACAAACCACCCGTCCTCCCCCACAAAAAAAAAAGGTCTTCAGCATTTGTACCTTCTAAACCCAGTCTGGCTGTAGGACAGTTCAGTGTGCTTCTTCACAGTCCAAACTGCCGTGCTGAAAGGGTTTCGTTCTTAATCAAGTACACTGACTTCACTGTGACCTTTCATATTTGTCATGTTTCATAGCAAAGAAGAATTATTATGGAAGGAAACTGATTAAATTTCCCAGTTCATGATTGAAAACGCTCCAGCAATTCAAGCTTTTCTAAATCAAGCAAGATGGATGTGTTATTTCTCCAAGTAAGTTCGTCGTCTGTCATAGCCACTATTCATCATGTTGCTCCTGTTCTCACCAATGAATTTTTGCATGTCCCAAAGGAAGGAGGAGTTATGTAAAGGAAGTTAGAGAGAACATATGAACACTGGGAACTAAGTTTGTCCTCTGCATACGGTGAGGAATCTCTTTAGAATTTTCTTTGTGATTCCAGCTTGGTGAAAGAGGTACACAAGAAGCACTGTCTTTCTGACTGCCAGTGTCCCAGCCAGATGTTTCAGCAGCAGAGTTCAATCAAAAGAGCTTTTGGGACTAGCTAATACCACTAAAAGAGGTCAGAGTCACTATTTGCTAGTGCACCACCAGTGCCACACTAGGACAGCTCAAGGTTTCTTCCTATTCTCATCTCTAAGCAATTTAGAAATTAATGGAATTTTAATAGCAGGAATTAGTTTTAAAAGTGGAGATGACATTACATTAAGGACACTTGAATTTAACTTCCATCAGATCATTCTTTTTCGCTGCTTGTCTTCATCCATTGATGTCATCAGACTTTTCAGTGGTATAAGCCAGATCAAAATTAACTCAGCGAACAACCTCAAATGATGAGATTTTTTTCCCCCTTTCTCTGCTCGCAGTCGTGTTCTCCAACTGTGCCGTGGGTAGGTGTAGCCCTCAGAAAAGAGCGAAGCTCCTGAAGGTAGTATCTCAGGGAGTGTAGGTTGAGAGATAATGTTAAAATTCAGTTGCAACATACAGACAGGATTAACAAGTGGATTCAGGTTTGACACTGCTGAACCTCCATGCGTTTGTACTGTTATGATCAGCTAAAAGTGAAAAAAAAATGCTGAGTGAGAAATCGATCTTATGACATTCTGCTTTGCCCTTTCCATGGTAAAATAGGGTTAAAAAAATTAGTCTTTATCTAACTGAACCTGATCTGAATTGCAGGTGCAGATCTGGCTTTTCACTGAAGATCCCCCATCCTCCAAAAAGGGAAGCAAAAAGAAAACAGAATCTGTGCTACTCTCATTCTGGTCTCTCTCTCCCTGCAGTGGGCTGTGCCATTGTGCACTGCAGTCTGCCTTGCCCAGAACAGATGTGGCTGTCATCTGCTATTGTAGAATCCAAATTGAGACTGATTGCATTTCCATCCATCCAGTTATCCGCTGTCAGTCTCAAATGTGGCGAGCAATTGGTGAACAGTTTTCGCCTGGAATTAGCTGGTTTAACCTTGAGTAAAGTGCGTAAATATATAAAATAGCAACTGGAGTTCGGTGATGACCAAATAACATCTGCAAAACTCGGTTTCATCTTCCAGCTGGCACTTCTCAAGGGGCAGCAACACAATTGAGATTGATGGGAGGCAGGCAGAAAATTAGCTTCATAAGCTGAATTCTGGCAAATGACTCAAATACCTGCACAGTGTGTAAGTTATGATGCCTTTCTTAGTAACAAAGTGGTTTTTGTATTTGGTTTCTTTTCTTGCTTATCTACATTAGTCTTTCGTAGTCATGGAATCATAGAATGGCTTAATTTGAAAGAGACCTTAAAGATCATCAAGTTCCAACCCTCTGCCGTGGGTAGGGCTGCCACCCACCAGATCATTCTGCCCAGGGCCCCATCCAACCTGGCCTTGAGTACCTCCAAGGGATGGGGCATCCAAGCTTTTCTGGGCAGCCTCTCTCTCACCATACACTTAGTAAAGAACTTCCTCCTAATTTTTAGACTAAATTTCTCCTCTTTTAGTTTGAAGTCATTCCCCTTTGTTCTATCAGACCATTTAAGAAGTTGGTGTCCCTCCTGCTTATAAGCTCCCCTCAAGTATTGGAAAGCTGCAATGAGGCTTCCTTGGAGTCTCCTCTTCTCCAAGCTAAACAAGTTCAACTCCCTCAACCTTTCTTCACAGGAGAGGTGCTCCAGCCCTTTGATAATCTTTGTGGCCCTCCTCTGGACTCATTCCAATAGCCCCATGTCTTTCTTGTGCTGGGCATTCTAGGTCTGGATGCCCGTGGGGCATGTGGGGCCTTAAAGGGCAGAGTAGAGGGGCACAATCACCTCCCTCACCCTGCTGGTCAGACTTATATTAAAAGAATGCCACAGTATACATCAAATAGTATAAAGTAGTAAGTGATTTTTGTTTTTTAAAAAGATTAACACCATTCATTTTCATAGAATAATGTTAATATAGGCTTAGAGGGAACTCAGGTTAGCTCATTGCCTTTTTCATGCTAGTTTTATGTGTATGGACCAAGCCCTAAATCTATGTTGTGCTGCTCTGAAAAGATCAAGCACTTTCAACTCCAAAAAGATCAATAGAAGAATCATAGAATCGTAGAGTGGCCTGGGTTGAAAAGGACCACAATGATCGTCTAGTTTCCACCCCCCTGCTATGTGCAGGATCACCTGCAATAGACCAGGTTGCCCAGAGCCACATCCAGCCTGGCTTTGAATGCCTCCAGGGATGGGGCATCCACAACCTCTCTGGGCAACCTGTTCCAGTGTGTCACCAAATCTGTGTGAGGATTATAAGATTAGAAAATATTTTTTCTTGTGTCAACATCATAGACCATATACATCTTAAGCTACATAGTTTGGTCGTTTGGTGAAGGAAGGTATTGAATAAACTGGGGAGATCAGGATTTGACCATTCTTATTTAAAATCATTATTGACTCTGTGAACTACAAGAAAAATAAAACTCATAGCTATATAAACAAAAGTTTTCAATTTCAAATACTGGTAGAAATACAACAAATTGAATGAATGAGCAGATTGCTGATTATATGGATGAAATAGTTTTTGAGGATATCAACTGACAATTAAGTAAGCAAATAGGGCATGTTTGCAACTCCCACTCATGCTAATGGGGTTACTGGAATCAGTGGAAGAACAGAATGGAGAACTATCTGAAGACATTGGAAAGAATTGCTCAGACAGTATATGAGAACAGTGAGTTGTTAGAAAGCCAGAAGTCACCACAGAACATTTCTGCAAATGGTACAATTAAAAGACTATTACACTTACTCAAAGCAAAGTAGCAGTATTTAAGCCTTTGGAACTATTTATTTCTGATTAGAATTCTTGGGTAGTTCTTTTTCTGTTGTACTCAAATTTCTTTGTGATTATCCATCCCTCGCTATCGCATGCAATTGATGAAACAAAAGATATCCCAGATCAGCAACAGTACTTTTCATAACATTAAAACAAACAAAACCAACAAACAAACAACTTTCTTTTTCTTTTTTCTCTAAAGGCTCAGATAGAGTATAGAGTACACACAATCCAAATGACAGGATTTTTTTTTCCCAGACCTTCAGGAAAGACTGATTCTATTTTCCTTTTTGCCTCTTTCTTTTTAAAATGTTGCAATACTAGCCTGAGAGAAATCAAAGAGTTCTTCCATGCCTGAAATGCTGTTTTACTCATACACCTCAGCAGGAGGATTTACTTTTCATCATTTTGGCAAATGAGACAGCATATGTGAAACAGGTGATGCCAGTTAACAACAGAAGTTTCTCATGACAGCCTGCAAGGCAGGAGAGGAAAGAGTTAAGAATTACATAACAGAAATAAGCACTGAACATTTCAGACACTTTAAAATCAGCTCAGTGCTATATATTTTGGGAAATAAAAGAGAGACTTTTTTCTTCCAAATGGGTTAACTCAAAGACATTATTTGCAGCATGGAAACTAGAATCTGTTTTCCATGTGTAGATATCAAAAATTTCAGGACAGCTGTAGTGAAAACATGAAGAAACACCAGTGGAGTTCTCCACGAGATCCTGGAGGCAATCGCTGCACTGTATTTGAACAATTTCTATCATTTCTGCACTGACCTGAGCAAGCGAGACATGTTCTATGCCTGCTGAGAATCCAGAATAACGACACTGATCAAAACACATAATCAAATATATGCTGTTTTTGTAGAAACACACTGATATGAAGGAAAATCCATTTGAGGGCACTTGAGGACACACATCCCACACTTCCAGTTCTCTATTTCAAGTTGGTCACTACATGCTGAGTTGTCCACATCCACAGGAAGGGCATCAAGAGTCAAGTGTTAACTGTACTGTTGGGGTCCAGTTCTTTACTCAAGGTAATTAGAAGACCCCAGGATCCATACAGTTCTTTGTCTATGAACATCAAATGCTTTTGATGTATCTCTGCAGAATCTCTTGCAGCACTGTAATGCTTATAGCATTCTTCACTTTTTACAGACGTGGAGAAAGGCTGAGAGCAGCTAGACTGCTAACCATTGGCATGGAACAAACACTCCATGGAGCAGAGGTGAGGAACAGTTCTTCTCAAGCCAGGCGGCATTGCATTCCATATTCCCTACATAGCTCAGGAACCAAGACTGCATTCCTCTTAGCCCCTGAGGAGTTGGTGTTTATGGTGATGCATTGGTCAATGGGTGGTGAGTAGTTGCCTTGCAGCTGCTGACACTCTTACTGTTGCATTTTTGTTGCTGTTTTCCTCTTCTGTCTTGGTAAACAGCTCTTATCTCAGCCCATGGGATCTATTTCATTTCCAGTTCTTTCCCTCATCCCACCTGAGAAGAGTGAGCAGAGGGTGGTGTGAAGCTGAGCAGCTATGGTGTTACAGCACAGAGTGGAGCCACTGCAGCCCAACCTCTGCTTCTCTGAGAGTCCTCGTGTGTAGGAAAGTGATTGTAATGCAAAACGAGGTTCTTTTTGGGCCAGATAATTAAAGGCCAAGGTAGTCAGCATCTTTGTGATGTCAGGTAGTTTCTTAAAATAACCCTCTGAGTAAAGCCTTAAATTGGAATGCACTATAGCGTATGGCAGAAATGTAGGGCACAAGTGAAAAGCTAATACAAAATTTACCATTATCCCTTCTCTGGGATGAGGATTTTGAAGGAAGTCCCAACTATTTATCCATTTTTTTCCCCATTTTTAATTCCAAGTGAACTCAAGGTCTCTCTTTCCCCTTCATGTGGATGTAACCAATGTGAGATATAACCAGTGTGCTTTCTTCCCACCTCCCTTCCCTATGAGAGCTGTATCAGAGTATGATTTTCATCACTGGTTAAGTAACAGAGGCCATGCATCGGGCCAGAACAGGCCCTTCATTTCCTTTGCTTCTGCCTTTATTTCTGCTCAGTGTCTGAGGAAACAAACACTGGGAAGAGGCATCTAGAGAGTTTGGCTCTCTGACAAGCAGCTGCCCTGAGCTCTCCTGTCTTAGAGAAATGGTGCCTACCATGGAACAGTAGTGACACCACAGCCACATGGCTGCTGCCACTGCACTCTTCCCACCATGACACAGCAGCAACATGGTGGATGCTGCTGCACCCCTTGCCACTGTGACACAGCTGCCATGCCTCTATCCCACTGTGACATGGCTTGTGAAGATGCACTTGCTTCTTATTATAATGAATAGGTAATAATTAAATAGAAGCCTACGATTCATCACTGTTCTGGGTGGGGGTAAATTTGGGTGGGTAAGATTGGATTACATTGTGAAGAAAAGCGCATCATTTACTGCTGTGTGTTGCTGGAAAGTGTTTAGTTATTGCACTGTGACTCTACATAGTGTTATTACTGTGTTTTGGTTTCCTTTTTTGTCTTCTGTCTTTGCAGATATTTTTTATTTCTTCCCACCTGTTCAATTTCATTTCCAATTCTCTCCCTCACCCCTCTTTGGTAGTCTGATCAAAGGACGGTCTGGGCCTGAGCGGCTGCTACACCACACCAGCACACATAGAGCCCACTGGCACCCAACCTCTGCTCCTCTGAGCATCCTGGTGTGTAGGAAAATGATCAGAATGCAAAATAAGGTTCTTACTGGACTACATACTTGAAAGCCTGATTGTCAACTTTTTATGAATATCAGATAATTTGTCTGAATAGAAAATAATGCTCTTTCCAGGTAGGAGTTCTCTCTACTGACTACCTTGATGTGCCCTGACATCTTCCGTTCTCTGTACCTTCTACTTTTTTCTTGGTACTCTAAATTCCCAGAGAAAAGCTCTGCCATCTGAAGTGTTATGCTGGGTTTGGTCCCAGGCCTCTGCGATCAGCTTTCCATTGCATTTGGTTTGTGGCTCCAGGGAAAAGAATGTGAAGATGCAGAAGGAAGCTGTGTAGTGATATTGAAATAAATACCAGAATGAACAAATATTACATTCAGGAGCACTCAGTCTTGGGAGACATCTGATTTTCAGCTTTTGGCTTTCAGCTCTGAGGTTTGCAATCACCTCTGCAAACAGCGTGGCATCAGAAAGCCTCTTATCTTGTGCTCTTCCAAGATGACAGCTTCAGGCCTGTTGTCAACACAAGGCATTTTTTTCCGAGTTGAATAAAGGAAGTGATTTTTAGAAGCAGTTTTCTGTCTGTGTCATTTCTTGTCCTGCTTCAGAACCGTCCGGTGAGCTTGTGGCCACACTGTGCCCCACTCCCAGTCTTCATGTAGTCCTGCAGCCTCTATGGTCCCTTGTCCACAGGCACAGGAGGCTACAGAAGCTGGACAGAAGAGGATCTGAGAGACTGCCTGACAGGGCTGTGGAAAGTGGGAAGAGCTGAAGGCTATTTCCGTGCTTGGTCAGGATACTCATGTAAAAAAAAAAAAAAAAAAAAAAAGACACCATGATGCAGATCCTGTTCCATTGGGGTGAAAAAAGTGGCTTTTGGTACTGTTATCAGTCTTAACTGTTTGTGTTACAGTACCACCAGGAGGCCCCGTTCTCTTCTGGGACTAATCCGTAGTTGACAGTTTGCACCCTGCCACATTCAGTGAATTCTTTGAGATGACAAGGATCCAACTGGACTTTTAGCACTACTGCTTCTTGCTGCCAGCACACATTGTACCCTTGCAAGTGATTTCCTTCATGAAGGGTGCATAGTCTGATCTAATTGCTGATGGAGCAGATCTGATATTAGAGTACACAGCTATGTTTGTAGGCATGTTCTGAAGATGTGGGTAAAAGGAGGTAAAAGAAAAGTAAAAATAGATTCTTTTCTCTTGGGAGGTTTCATGATCTAATGCATCTGGACAGTGCAAGTTACTGTGTCTGGAATAAAGACTTACCCATGTTTGTATCTTTTTGATACTTTCATTGATATTTTTAGTGGCTCATATTCTTCCCTTCCTGTCACCACGATCTGTGGATGGACTTCTGGAGTAGTTTGCTCACTGTCTTGTGTTAAAGTTCATCTGCTTTCTGAAATTTTCCAAGTACTTTAAAAGTGATCATTAAGTATATAGTGGTATGTCTTTGAAGAATATTATTAAATGTATGCTTCAGATTTCAGAAGTCCCCATGGAATACCTTCACCACACAATATAAGGGTGGATCAGTTTCTTTCCTTCCCTTTTCCTCTATCACATTTACAGGTCTGGACTCCTTAAGCCTATTCATTGACCTGTTCTTTTTCTCCTTAGGATATTATAGAGATATTGACACGTGCCTTGTAAGTTAAAATTTAGATCTGACTTTAAAAGGAGTTATTGAATCTTCAAAACAGAGTATTATTGTACTGTAGGATCACTTTAAGAGCCTCATTTTATTGCCACAACCATGAATGAGCCATTTTAAATCTGTGTGCAATGGGATCAGGGCAGTAGAAATAATAAAAAGTAGAAATTGTTACAGATAAAACTAAAGGAAAATCTGAAACATTTTGCTGGTGGACCAAGAGTTAGTAAGTGAAACACTCTGTTGAATTGCTGAGAGATCTGTGTGCAGCAATTTTGTGCTCGAGGTAGGAAGTAGAGAATGAAAATCATTGTGCTAGTATCTTTCTCAAACTGTGAAACAGAACAAAGCTAAGGAAAAATATTAAATGGAGTGAACAGAAGCTAAACTATGATGATCCAAAGCAGCAAGTTCATAATGAAGAAAAAATAGCTTTATGGTAATCTTTGTTCACTTTTAATCTATTTCTCTTTTTATATTTGAGACAAAAACACTGCTTTCCTCAAATCATTCATAATAGGTGTTAGAACAGAAGAAAACAGGTTAACCACTGAGTTGGAGACATGGACGTAGAGGTGCATCTTTGATGGCAGGGCAAAATACCAACTTTCATGGTAGTATAGCTTTGTGGTAACCCAAGATGTTGATCCATGAAGAGCCTAAATAAAAATCTATATAAGGAGAGTTAAACCTTACCCAAGAACCAAGGTGAAGCAAGCTACAATTCAGTGAAGGGGTGCAAGTCAAAGGACATTTTTTCCTACTTTTTCCAGCTAGCTAATACCCTGTTTTCTATCAGTTCCGCACCAGAGAGCTCACTTAACTGATCTCAGCAAGACGGTCAGGATTCAGACTGCCATGTGCAGCCTGCTTTGCAAGAAAACACAGACATAATAATACATCATGAGTCAAGAGATTCAGCTGGTCCTAATAGCCCCATATATATGCACTCCAGGGGAGCTGAATGTTACTTTCCAACCCTGGGGGGTGTCTCCTGAGTCTATCCTTCAAGTATTTCTCTTTATATATTTATTTCAGTTTCTGGCAGAAGAACAGAAGGTGAACAGGTTGGCTTGCTACCCCAGCACCTCCTGCATTGCTAGCAATTCATGAGCTGTGTGCCAGTGTTAAATAAAACTTGTACAGGATTTGGGTTTGAAAAAGTGCAGGGCAGGGAGGTGAGACAGATCCCTCATTCTCTGGCCTGACTTTTCTTGTATTTCAAGAGAGCAGCGTTTCCATGCCATTGTGAGGATGGAGCATGCTTTCTTTTGTTATCATGGAAGTTGGTAACAAGCAGGATTTGGGATATGCAGAAGGGTGTTCACTCTAACTTGGGATTGCTAGTTTCCATTTTTCTCTTCAAGGCAGCAGCACCTGAGCTGCTCCCCATGCTGGGATCTGTTCCCTGAGGCTGTGAGGTTGAGGGGGCAGGCTCTCTGCTCTCAGCTTTGCTACAGACAGATCCAGCTGCGCTTGGTGTCTAACTTTTGTGTGGCATCAGTGTTTGAAATAGCTTACTGTAGGAACATACGTTTTCTCCTGAATCTATCCTGAAAGTTGCCTCTGAGGAAAGGATTCAGATCTAAGAAGGAATTTGGACATGTTGAATGGTCATAGGTTAAAACTCATATTTAGGCCACCCCTGAGCTGGGGCAGCTCTTCTGTTCCGTAGGTAAGCAGCGCTAAGGCAGCCTGCCCTCTAGAAGGGCAGTCTTTCTGTGTCTGAGGGTTTGACAACAGGGGTGCTAGAATGTACTTTGCTCTGCAACACACTGGTGTTAGTAGCATTGTCTTGGACTTTACAAGTGGAACTGGTATCAGATGAGAGCTTGTGTTTTTCATTTGTCTTTAGACCTTGTATTTCCCCCAGCCCAGGGAGCTCTGCATTTATTATGTGGGATAAGAATGTAATGTAGGAGAAAAAAGTAATTGCCTTTGTTTTAGTGAAAAGCTATTTTTTTTTTTTTTTTACTTTCGTGTTTTTTCTAAGGAATTATATGAAATATAATATGAAATATTACGTTATAAAAATTCTCTGTTAATGAGAAAGCCCTGCCTGGGGCTGGATTACTTTACCTGGTGCTCAGCAGAACTGAAGTCAGTGGAGCTCTGCCACAGAAGTGCTGTTTGAAAAACTGGAAGCAATCGTATGTTCCTGAAAAGCATCTCTGGAGTTTCAATAGGTTTCTCATCAATGATTCTTACCATTGATTTAGCCTCATAAATGAGCAGCACAATTAATTTGTCTGGAATGAAGTTTGCATTCATCAAAATATTTTCATTCATCATTTCTTCCTTAATCAAAGCAGGCATTTCGTCTGTTGTGACTGAGGACAGTGCTGCAGTTTTGGGGAGAGTGCTGCAGCCAGGAAACAAATCAGGAAAGGGGTGAAACCTGATAGAGTGGGCATTGCCTCCCACAGTCAGCATTCAGTATGAGGTGGCTTTGCCAATGCTGCATCCTGCTCTTAATGTGCCTGTTAAGGAGGGATGTGCCCTGGTCCCACAGCAGCACCAAGGCTGCAGGGCAGAGGCTTGGGAATGACTAAATGTGTCCTAGTTCATAGCCATGACTGAATCTTCCTGTGAGCAAGCTGCAGATAATTGTCCTGTGACTTAATCCTGCAGAGGTGTCCTAAAGCTGGCACCAAGGAAGACATCAACACCTGGACTCAGATTTTTGGGGAAGAACATGAAGAAGTGCCAGCTCCCCAGATGCTGGAGGTGGCTGCTCACCCTTTTGCTAGTATTGCTGGTCCAGCGCCCTGGAGAGCTGGCAGCCAATGCAAAGGGCAGTGGGCAAACTTGTCATGTTTCTGCTGGAGTATGCTGGATTGCAGATCACATCGAGCTTTTCATCAGAGATGTGTCAACCAGATGAAACATTTGCTAATAGCATATTTTGCAGAAACTGTAAACTGTATACTGTATAAACTATAACTCAGAAAACTATTCAAATGACAGTTTTCCCCAAGCCACCTCCACTCAGTTTATCAGTTTCATTATTAAGATTTATATAAGCATTTTAACATTTCACAATGTTTGACAGGGATTTTTAAGTCTTCCTAATTAGCACAGCCCCTGCCACATGGAATATACTTTTATTATTACACATTCATGGCCTTGTTATTCAGAAGAGACTCTCTTGTGAATGGAAACATGCATTACTGCACTTCAGGCTAATAAGTGTGACATAAAATATGACACACAAAATTAACTACTGCCCAACAGGACCCAAACATTGGGGGTGATGTGTATATGGTCACAGTGAGCCTCTGCCCCTTTGCATCATTGCTTTTCTCCCTTACTGCCTTATTAAAAGTCTGAGAGAAAAAAATACTGGGAGGGGGGAGGAAAAAATGAAAAAAATCTCTCTTGGCATGAATAGGTTTGGCTCAACAATACAACGTTTATCAGCAGCCTTTTCTACAATCTTGTTCCTTCAGTGAGGAGGGAAGCGATTGGAAAGTCAGTTTACATCCTTGCAGCATTCTTGGACAGAATCTTCCAAAAAAAAAAAAAAAAAACAAAGAAAAAAAAAGAGAAAATGAAGAGAGCTTTATGCTTCTATGTGTCCATTGCCAAAGTGGAGCTTGCCAAGAGGAGATGTGTTCCTCTCTTTGCCCTATTGTCTGATTCCAAAGGTTGAAGCCAAAAAAAGTAGCCTCTTTTTTCTCCTCCCTCTGCCCATTCCTGTCTAGTTTGTTGTTGTGGAAACATATTGAATGCAAAATTATGAAGAACATTGGCAGTTTTTTGAGCTCCCAAACAATAAATTACGAATAAGGATCATAAAACAAGTCACTACTTGTCTAATAAATATGCACACACAAGACTCTCCAGCTCTCTGTTCTGCCCCAGTGTCTGTGTTGGATAAGCACTTGTGTGTGTCTGGTGCTCCTCAGCCGTGTCCTGGAGAGATCAAAATGAGCCTCTAGCTGAGCTGCCAGCTCTCCTGACACATTTTGGACCACAGGCCAGATCTTCCCCACTTTGGGCCATCCCCAGGCCTTTGGTGTTTCCTTTGGGTGCTTTCTGAGGAGAACAGAGAAACCGTAAGACCTCATTCAGCAAAGCCTTTGCTCAGTAGCAAAAGTGGCTGGCCAAGAGAGCATGGACTCTTTTGACAAGGATGGACTTTTTGGACAAGAATGGGCAGGAAAATGTTCAGCTTTCAAATACTGAGGTGCAAACAAACGGTAGTGGGGATAAGGAAGAAAGGCTAGAAGAGGGACTTCTGAGCCTGAGGATAAGAACTGAGGCAGCTGGTGTCTGCTTTCTGACTGCTTCTGGAAGGCCTATGTAATATGCTTCAGTCATTTCACTTGTTCCCTCAAAGTTACAATACTGTAATTGAAAAATAAAAAAATACTGAATGTTTTTAATTTCCTTTATTTGCCTTACCTTGCAAGCACTGCTGTCTTCTCTGTCCTGCCTATCCTACAAGCCTTACTCCTAATCTTGTCCAGAAATCCATGGTCCTGTCCTAGCACAATTTGCTTTCTCTCCCACTACAAATATGAAGACACTGTTCTGTTCTTTAAGGAGGGACCTGCTCGATCAAGCACTAGATTAGGCTGCCCAGGACCCCATCCAACCTCTCCTTGGGCACTTTCAGGGACAGGTCGTACACAACTTCTCTGGCAACCTGTTCCAGCACCTCACCACCTTCTCTGTGAAAAACTTCCCTCCGACATCTACTCTAAATCTCCTCTCTTTTAGTTTGAAACCATCCCCCCTTGTCCTATCACTCTCTACCAGTGTAAAAAGTTGTTTTCCCTCCTAAGAGGGAATAGAATGGAAGAAATGATACCAGCCGTGCTTAGCTCAAGCACTACATTTGAACTGATTTGCACAGCTGCTACTCTTCAATAATGTAACTCAGTAAGTTTTGCCCTTAATAACACACTGCAGTTTTGAAAGAGGAAAAGGAACGTAAGAAAATCTTGTGCTTCAGTGCATGTATTGATCCACAGCCACGCTAGGAAGCTATTTCATTTCCCCCTCTTGCAAGCCCTACAGTTGCACAAATGGGTCAGTTCATTGTGCAACCTTTTTTCACTGACTCTGGTGACAATAAACTAAGCTGTCACTCCTGTGGCAGAGCAACAGGTTCTGCTGAACCCAAGCTTTGCAAAGCCCGTACCCTGGTGCTTGCTCATACGAAGGTGGCTGGGGTGGCTGCTGCAAGGCCTTCACAGTAATTTGCGAGGACACTGAGCATTTCCTCTGGAAACATCTGGCCTGTGGTATTCAGAGCACTGCTCTGCTGATCTGAAGATATGTGGTGCGTGCCTTTGCACATGGAAGGTATTATCTGTACTGCTGCATCTTCTTAACGAAAGAAGAGGGATTAGAGCAAACCTGCCTTTTTAAAATGTTCCAATAGCAAAATATTTGATGAGAGAATATATGGTGAGCGGTCAGGGTGCATAAGATATGTTGAATTTTGACAGTGAGAGATTAACGTGCATAACAGAGTCATTTTAAAGCAACCTGAAAATGATGAGGGTTGACCATTGCTGGATTCAAATGTCATCATTTATAGTAGTTTACATTTTTTATAGAAATTGATGGACTGCTGGGAAATACATGATTTCTTTTTATCAAGTTAATTCAGTCCATGTACGTGCATATATTAGGTATAATGCAGTGGTGGTGTCTGGATGTATAGATGGTAGCATACATATACATCAATTTAGATGATTTATGGGTCCCAACTGTTGGGTTTTTTTTTTCTTTTTGTTTTGTTTTGTTAGTAGAAATGACAAAAAATGTCCCCTGGCAAGGAAATAACCTTAACTGCTAACTTAACTGCATCAGCTAGCATATAGATCAGTCTTCCCCTCATGGGACAGTGGCTTTATGTTAGAGAACATGCATTCCCAAGTAGACACAGAGACACAGCCCTTCCTTTGCTTATGTCTTCCACATGTTCTTGAAGGATTTTTAAAGACATTTGAGTGTTTCTGACATTGTTTAAAATGAACTATGATGATTGCAATTTCTCAGGCTTATGTGTAAGGAACAAGTGAGAAAGGAGAAGGATGTAAGAAGGCATGAGCACTTAGGGCAATTGCTTATGACAACATGGAGCACTTCAGTAAAAATTTTTACTTTGTTTTCCAGAGAAGAGGGGACTGAGGGGATGCCTCATAACAGCCTATAGATCCTCACGAGAGGAGTGGAGGGACTGATTTCTGCTCTCTGGTGACAGTGACAGAGAGAATGGCGTGGAGCTGCATCAGGGAAGGGTCAGGTTGGTGTCAGGAAAAAGGTTCTTCATCAGAGAGTGGTCAGACCCTGGAATGGGCTCCCCAGGGCAGTGGATATGGCCACAAGCTGCCAGAGTTCAAAAAGCATTTGGACAGTGCTCTTGTACATGAATTTTGGGTGTCCTGTGTGGAGCCGGGAATTGAACTCGATGGTCTTTGTGGGACCTTTCCAACTCAGAATATCCTGCATTGTATGATTCTATGCTACGGAATGGGTTTCATCTGACTGAAATGTAATTGGGCAAGGGTTCCCTTTATGCTCTCAGCTGGGCTTAAAAGAACACCACACAGTTCATCCCACTCTGCACTGGGGAATGTGGAGGGGCTGCTACAACCAGCTGGGTTTCAGCTTAGCGTGGTATGCTTTTTTCCCATGATGTGAATGCCACTGGCAGACAGGCACCCAGAGGGACAGGAGATACTGCAGATGCAGAAAGCATGTTAGAGATTTATCTTATCTGAACTCATAGGTAAATAGATGATTCAAACTCTGGAAGCTTCTGGCACCCTTCCAATACTTTTCTCTTGGTACTTTTTCACTCTCAAATACGAAGTCCACAGCCCATAAGTCACCCAAGAGCTTGGCTGTAGTCAGGACTACTGAGAATCTTTATTGCCTGTTATGGAAACCCCAGCCTATATTTAGAGAGAGATCTTTCTTGTTATCTAATCTCTGACAATGAATTTGTTCCTATGAGGATTTAGCATCTTACTACCTATGGATAGAAACTCAGGCCACTTCTCGCAGCCATTATCTTTCTCTGACTGGTGGTACAAGCTGTGTCCATAGAAGAGTTGCAGTGCTACTTTTACACTTTATTCACAGGAGCAGTCATACAAGTACTTTAAACACAATTCAAGCTGATTCAGAGTTTTTATTCTTCCAATTAAGACATCATAACTTACTCTTTAAGCAATTTTAGCCCATTTCAGTGAATGAATCAATAAATTTACCTCTGGCATTACTACATTCACAGATATCCCTGAGGATTTCTCAAACTGTTAGAGCTATATCTGAGGCATTTACCTGGGTGTACTCAAAACAGGTGTGAGGATCTTAGAGAAAGAAAGAGAGATCCTAATGAAGGAAAGAAAAAGGTTAAAGAGAATGTCTGCAGTCTGGCAAAAGGAGTTGCTTGGCTGCCCAAGTCAGACTCCTTTATTTCTCTGTATTTTTATGCCTTGCAAACTGTCAGTAGAGAAGAATTAAGGAAAATACTCTGAACTTCCTGAGAAACTCTCAGTGAAATTTGTTCCTAGATTTAGGTAAAAGTTCACATACATATAACTGCGTATTCAAAAGATGAGAAGAGGGAAATTTGTACTGAGAGGTATGAACGGTGTGTGCGTGTGTGTGCATATACGTGCTTATATATGTTTGTAGAAATGTACATTTCAGTGGCTATGGGAAAAGGTTAAGATCATTTAATGCTTTTTTGCTATTACTTTGTGACTAGTAATCTCATAAAACATTATTTCCTTGAAGTGTTTCCTGACCAGAATTCAAAGTGAGCATCCAATGAACACGGGTGCATTTGGCTGTTTGATTATGTAGACTGAAATGTGGGAAACAATAAGGGAAGGGCTGCTTCTTCCATTTAAATGCAGTGTCCCATTGTTTTTCAGGGTCTCCCACACCAGACTGGCTTGCCACAAGCCTGCTCCAGGCCTTAAAGCATTGAGATTAATTAAACACAGTGCTGGACTCCAGAGCTCTCCAGAGAGCGGTATCCAATTTACAACCCACATATATTCCTGTGGAAAACAGCCCATGGTTGCAAAGAACCTGCTGGCAGCAGGCCCCCCCCAAATGCTAATTAATGCTGGAGGTCTGCAGTGTGGCTGCTGACCATGAAATACCCAGTTCTGAACTTCAGCTTGGGACATGGCCTGAGCACAGCAACTTCTAGAAAGGTGTCCCAACAATTTGTAACACGATCACTTTTTATGTTGGAGCTGGTGGAAAACGTGCTGTTCACATTGCTGTTGTGCTAGTATTACCTAGCGTAACAATTTGAACGCTTCTTTCACTGTCCTGCACAAAGGCAACTGGTGTTAGGAGGGATTGGGCAGGCGCCTAGGTTGGTGCTGTGTTGGCCCAGTGGGCTGGGAAGTGGTGACTGCTCTCCCTGGCCTCAGGACTGCTCATGTAAGTCAAGAATGTTGCTGTTAATCTTCACTTTTAAGGTGATGAGGTAGAGTGTGCTTATGAGGTGGGGGCACCTGGGCTGTCATCACTGCTGTGCTGCTGCCAAGCAGTCCCTCATACTCCTTCACAGACCTGCTAATGGTGCTCAAGCAGCTCTATGCAGGCAGGGGACAAGCGCCCACACAAGGAGTAGCAGAAGGGATCAGTGGCTATTTCTGTCTTCTGCATGTCTCCAGAGATGCTTTCCCTGGTGTGTGGCAGCAGAGGAGGACTGGTGATATGTGCTGCAATTTCCTCAAGATGTGGTTTGCAGAGCCTGTGATGAAACTGTGCTCTGCTGCCCATAAGGAAGGGTGTTCCCAGAATTGATTTTTAAAGCAGATGCAGTGAGAAATACTGAATAAAGACGTGTGTTCGGCACGTTTTAGAAACACTTTAAGGAATAATATTCCCTCATCATATGCTGGGTGTTTCCAAATGTCTGTGGATGATCTCTGCTCTTGAATGTATGGTTTCAGGAAATGAAAGTCGATGGAAGTGTGGAGATTGCAGTAGATCCATTACTGCTGTTTCCAACATGCCATTTCAAGATTGTATCATGCACAGATATCAAGCATACAAACACATCATCTTAGCGGTGTTTGTTGTTCACAGGGAAAGGATGAGAAAGAAAGAATGCCTTAACTGAAGTACAGAAATGAGAAAACAAAAAATACCTTCTCTTCCTGAAAATATTCCAGTCCATCTGTTTGTTTTCACACTAGTCTTGCTGGTACTGCTGGTAAACTAATTGCCTACTCCACGTAAACCTGATCAGAAAATGCAGACCTACAGAGGAGGAGTTCTGGTCTTAAATGTTTAGTGAGGTTTCTTTTGAAAAGTTTAGGTAGTTGTCATCTCAGATGGCTACCTCCAGAGCACATCTTCTGATTGCTGAGAAGTAAAATCTAAATTGAGAGACATGAAAAAGCAAACTGCCTAGTTTGAAAGAAGGAAGGAAATGTTTTGGAGCGTATGGTGCCTTGCACATCATAAGCATAATTTTATATACCAGGTTGTGGAGATGAAGTGAAATAAAACATCTGCATATAATAAAGATTTAGGTCTGTTTTGTATCTCTGGCAACTATAATTTGAGTATAGCTTCCAGGTATTCCCAGTTCTTTTCCAATAACATCTCCTCAAGATAAGTTCCCCACTGATTATATTTTATTGAGTCCTGTGCAGGTGGAGGCCTGCCCTCCAGGAGCACTGATACATAACCTCGTTATGGAAGGCCACAGCCAGCAGCAACTCTGAAGATGGTACTAGAGAGCTAGTTTCAGTTTGCTCATTTTTTGCATGTTCTCCATTGGTAGAGGGATAGCAGAGCATTTCATTTTTTTTTCTGCAGAAAAAAAAAAACCATCTATGGAAAGATTTCTGTTTCTGATTGCATGTGCCTTAGGCTCAGTTCTGTTCCACTACAGTCAGTGTCAAGCACCTTCTGGTTATTCAGAAGCACTCTCTGAGGCAGTCGTGGGCCTGACAGGACGTGCATCTACCTCTTGCCAGTGCCACAGACCTACCTGTGCAAGCATGCCTGGTGGCATGCTTGTCCCTCAGGCACTTGTGTGAGCATGATGCTGTCGTGCATATGTTGCCATGCAGTCTAGATGGGCAACATGCCTAAGGGAACGGCTGTCATGTTGTCCTCCCTGTGTTACACAGATGCCCCCACTGACTTCATCCTAAGAACTGTCCTCCTCCATGTTGGTAAGCACATAAGAACCATTCGTAGCATTAAGGATGGGCTCTGGTCACATTTGTGTCAGCTGGACCTTATGCTTGTCTCACTGTGTATGTGGAGGCAGTCTGTCAGCCCCATGAGTAGGTGGCGTGAGCTGTTTGTCATGAGCTTGAGCCAGATCTATAAGAGAGTAAGTGTGGCCTAAGGTTTGTTCTGATCCTGTTGTCAGCGAGGTGGCTGTAATGTTTTATATGTGATGGAAGCGTATAAAACTGCAGTTATATTTTATGGAGAAGCTGAAGTGGCTGTTGCTGAAGCAGAGCGGAGGAAGCAGTGAATAAACTTTGGATTGCATGGTTATAGATGGGAGGACGCTGAAGCCACCTGAGATGATCATAGTGTCCAACTCTGTTAGGGAAGCATCCAGGAACAGAACAGCAGAACATGCTGTCATCCTGGAAGTTATCCTTAGTGTGTGGGGGATCATCCAAAAAAGATTTGACAAAAGAAGGTCAGAATCAATGTAATACCTGTAGAACAAGATCACATCGTTGGTCACATGCACAAAAACCAGTGAAGTAGTGATGAAGTTAGGAAAACTGGCAGTGCGTTGTTATCGCAGATGAGCTGAATCAATGTGACTGCTGTGAGCCAAGTTAGGGAGCTGGGGAGGTAGAAGTGATAGATTTTGGTAGGTGATTCAGACTAAAGCAAATTTCTACAGGATTTGTTTCCAGAAGTGAAAACAACCCAAAACTCTGAACAGTTTGCTGAGGACTGATAAGTGTGTGTTTGTGTGCCTGTGCTTTCTGTAGTCTGTAACAGATTGGGTAAAAATTACTGTGTTGAGTGGGTAGGTGGCATTGTTTGTGTTGCAAACTAAACTGTTGTCAGAATATGTATACTCACCTATGGATAAGGTGCACTTGTCTAGACATGTGAGAAGGATGCTTTGCAGGCTTGTTTTGCAAAATCAACTAAAATTATTAAATATGAGCTGGACAGCTATGCCTTTTTGCGTTACCTTGTTTGATCTCTTGTTTGAGGTACATGCAAATACAGGAGATGCTGAACTATTGTGAGAAGGCTGTGAAGTGGCTGTGTTGATTTTAAGAACAGAAGAGACTGGTTTATGGTCATGGTGAGCCCTGATAATTCTCCTGACCTGCCATGGCTATAGTTTGAATTTCAGTGTCTCCGTTCTTCATTCAAGGCCCCCGGTTCATATCTGAGGGCTCCGAAATGTACTTAGTAGGTGGCAAAATTTTGCCCTGGTAACAAAGCCAAGATTATACAAGTCTGTCTCAGACTTGTAACCTGGAATTTATGTCTCATAGACCATAACCATTAGCCCCCAACAAAATCCATTTAACTTTAAAAACAATTATAACGATGTTACCTCAGGTTGCCTATGTTATGAAGCAAATGGCAGGAAATGAAGGCAAGGTTTATGATTTTGGCACTGCAGTGTTGAAGAAGTAGACAATTATGTAGAAGAACTGCACCCACAGAAGTCTGATCTGCTCTTTCTGCCTGGTAAAATTGCTGGGTAAGAGTTTCTTCTGGAAAATTTTAGGTTTCTGGAATGCCTGAGGCAGCCGGTGAACATCTTGTGGCTCACTGCTAAAATGCTGTTCTGGACTCCCAGATGGAGTCTTTAACTTGCTGATAGAAATTTTCATGTTTCACCATTCTTCAGTAAAAAAATAATGCCAATGTTTTAGTAGGGTTGAATCTTAATGATAACTCGTCACTTAAAAATAACATGGGTATGGTCTCTGAGCTAGTAATGGCTCTGGAAAATATCCGAAGTCCTTTTAAAATATCCTTAGAAATGACATGAAGAATGAAAGGTAAATCTCTGCCAAAAACCCAAGGCATCAGTAATCATGGGAGTAAAAAAAAAGCCTCCTTTTTATTGTTTTGTTTTGAGGCACATCTGTGTTTCTTACACATTAGTATGCCTCAGGCAGAGCTAAATGGTTTGTGTAACTTGATGACCCTGGAAAATATTCTACAATTTCAGGATAACTCCTGTTGAATCTCTGTGAATCTGTGAGGATCTTATGTGAGTACAGGCACCGTTTCTCCAAGCCCCAAAATGCTGAACAGCTCTATGATACTGCAAGGGCCACTCAGTGGAAAGACTTCTGCTCCTGCATAACAAGCAAGGTTTCTGTTATTTCAAGGTAATAGGAAGACTGAAGAAACCACAGTATGTGAGGAACTGACTTTCTTGTTTTGCTGGTTTTGCAGGTTTTTTGCTTGTTTGGAAGTTGTGTGCTGCCACCTATTAACTTTCTGTTACTGATACTTGCAGAATGGAGCAGGTCACCTCTCTCTCTGCCTCTCTCTGAACAAGAAGACTATTATAGGCCTCTGCAGCCGGGCCCCAGCAGCTCAGGGCATCTTATTGCAGCGGAAGAGATGTGTTTGGAGTTTCATATAACATCATGCTTTTGAATAAGGGGAAAGTTTAGGTGAATGACTGTGTTAGAGCAGTTATAATTCCAGTATTATTCCTGTATAATTCCAATACTAGATCAGGGCAGGCTGGTCTGGTATTAAATGTGGAGGTTGGTGGCCCTGCCTGTGGCAGGAGGGTTGGAGGTTCGTGATCCTGGAGGTCCCTTCCAACCCTGGCCATTCTGTGATTCTGTGATTCTGTGATTCAGTTGAAATGAACAACTGGAAAAAAGGAAAGAATAATGAGGAGGTTTAACCTGTGGAGAGATAAAAAGTGCCTGCTCATTTTTGTTCCTTAATACCTGTGTATTTCTCTCACAGATCAAGGCTTCACTTAGCAGAATTATTTTTCACGCAAGATGAATATTGTCATTCAACTATTTCCAGATGCTCATAACTTTGGCCTGGGGGTGAAACATCTGATCATTTCCTTAAGACAAAGAAAATATGTCAAACAGCAAAATGAGTTCCTTAGTGGGAGGATATAGGGAGTGATAACCTTGTGTGGAATTCATGAATGAACCTTTACAAGACTGACTTAGGTTGTCATGTTAGAGCATGTTGGCATTATTTTGTGACTCACTTGTGGACATAATGTCCTTTATGTCTTTCCTCACTAAATGTATTGCATAGCCATGGAGACTAAAACAACATTTGTTTCAGTGATGTGTTTAGTCCCACACTATCCTGTGCTGCTTGTTTCACGGCAAGATGATCACTTTCTAGTGAGTCTAAAAGATCTGGTAAAAGTTTTAATTCCAGTCAGTTCCTTTAGCTAGCATTTATTCTTATTCAAGATTTAATACGTGTATCTTTTACATAGTAGGATCATAGCAAAAGCATCCTGTGTATTTAAAGCAGGTATCTACTTGATGGAGTGGTACTGATGGTCCTAGGTCAGAGTGATGTGATTGAAAATGTCACTGTAGAGCTCTGCAAGTCTCAGCAAGAGCTCTGAGAGTCAAACAGTAATGTCTGATTTCCGTAGGCTCTGCTCACCTGAAGCCCTTGTTTTGTCTCGTAACAGAGCTGCATTCTGATTGCAGAGCATCAATTATCTATAGCTCCCTATTTCCCCTACTCCTTATGTGTAAATCCACCTAGAAGCTTCCTATTTATTCACTGTGATCACTTTTTATTTTGCAAATGCTAGCCCATCTATTTGCTTAGTTAGACTGTTTCCCATTTGTTAGTTTTTCAGTCTGTGAATCATAATTTGTGTAATTTTTAGCTAGCTATTAATTGAATACCGTTTATAACATGATCACATTGTCTACATTCTCATTTTTTTTTTCATGATTGGAAAGGAAAAGGCTTTTTATTATGATGTATATCAGATTTTCTGGTTAATTGGTGGTTTGAAAATGGGAAGAAAGTAATTTATTTTTTTTTTAATTCTTCAGTAATTACAAAACGTTCAGGATGGTTTTAGCTTGTTGAATGTGAGAAGTCAGCTCAGGTTTCTGCTTCTGCGTTTTGCTGAGGAAGACCAGAGGGAGAAAAGAGTGGCCAAGAAGGTAAATGACCTTACTAGGCTTGTTAGGCCTCAGTGGGTTAGCAATTGCTTTAACCCTGCTACTTTGCCTGTTAGGTCAACAGCGTAATTAACGTACTGATGCTGAGTCTCAATATTGTAATCTTGTTTTGTGCCTCCAGCAATGCTGGTAACACTCAGCCTATAGATTGGATCAGGACTGGCAAGGACTTTGAACCTTTGGCTGCATAGAACCTCTTTCAGGCAGATACTGGCCCCTCTGCATTTGTGGTGAATATAGGGTAACTGATAGCATCACAAGCTGCCTTTGCCCTGGGCTGCTTGGGTGGCTACTGATCAGAAAGCAGCATGCTGGAGTGTCAAGGCCTGTTAAGCTTTCAGCATTGGCACAAGTTCCCTGCCTGCCTTGTCCTCATGTGATGGAGGGCACAGGATGGAGGAGAGGCTGATCACCCAGTGCTGTGTCCTGTGACAGGTTGTTGGACAGCATCTTGTAGCTGTTGTCCCAGCTGCCTCTCCTAGCTCACTTTCAACCTGGAGAGCTCAGCATCCGGAATGTGAAGAAGACACAGTTAAGGAGAACAACCCATTCCTGCTAGTCATTCATATCCAGTGTCCTTTGTGTGTTACAGTGGAGCCTGTCTGAGAAGTTGCTTCATACGAAATGGCTGAACCTCACTGACTCTTTTGTGCCAATCCTGCACTTAAAGGTGTATACAGTGGCCTTCTGTATAATGCCTGTGATTTATGAGAAGCTTGGGAGTAAATAAAAGTAAACCACTAGAAATGTTATGATAGAAGAGAGAAAATAAGATGAATTTTAGGAGAGAAAATTAAAGCTCTAGGGAGCACCAGGGCTGCCCAGTAAAGTAGAGGAGGAAGATCCTTGAGCTGGCTTCAGTGACATCTGAGCTGGGCTGAGCTCACTTCTGTGAGGGCAGGGCTTGAGCTCTCATTAGGTTGGTATGAATGGGGACACAGAATTTGGATTTCTGCCCAGCTGTGCCTGGGGCTGTGAAGATCTGGGCTATTGACTCAGGTGGATTTTCGGTTGTGTAGTCACCAGAGCCAGAGCCAAACTGTTCAAATTCTCAGTCAGGGCATGATTCCCAGAAACAGCCAGCCCTCCTGTGAGATGAGCAGTCTGATTTTGGATGCTGGGCATAAGAGGTGCTGTGGTTTTTCTCAGGCTTGGGGGCAGTTTTGGAAGAGCTGCCCGGCAGTATCACCCTTGACTGCAGTGGAGAAAGACTGCTTTAAAATAAGAGAGAGGCATTCAGGTACCTTAGTGCTAGTGCCAGGCAGGCTGTCAGAGTGTCAATGGCCCAGGTATCTTGTGAGCCCAGCTTGGTTCTGCTGACTGTAAATCATCCACAAAAATACTTTTTGGTAAATATTCATCTGTACTTGAGTTTCTGACACGGTAGGCAGCATCCAGGCTTACTCATTCTTGGCTAGGTTATTAAAAAAGAAAATCTGAGGGTTTAGCCAAATGTAGAATTGTTATTCTCGCAAGCAATAAAACTGTAGGGCTGTGAACCATCTAAATAATCCCCCAGATGGCCAGGGAAACACTATAACCACAAACAAAAACAACTCCCAAGTCAGAGTGTCCCTGCGAGCCCACTGCTGTACCCAAAAAGTTACTAATCAACAATTTGTGTTGGTCTTCTTTGGAAATGCACTGGGAAGCCAAAGACTGCAAAGTCCCAGTAGCGCAGAGATAATTTTATTTTCACTTTCTCTGCATTGGGTGCCGAATGGCTCACTCGCCTCTCCCGAATTTAAACAGGATGCTATTGCACCCCAGGCAGAAAGGGAACAGAGACAGTTAAATGCTGCCTGAGAGGAGATGCATGTCGCTGCTGAGCCCAGCACCACCCAGATTGAGTTTTGGAAGGTTCCTCAACCTTTGCTCTCCAGGTCATTGTGCTGCCAGTGTTTAAAGTTTTTACCTAAACAATGCTGGTAAGCTGTGGAGCATACCATTACGCTTGGTTACCTCCAGCTCTGGGAGGGCCCCTTGCTTCAAGTGCTCCCCCTCTGCCTTAGCCCATTAAACTGAGTGGGCCAGATCAGTCCAACATGCAAACAATGATGTCAGTATTGTAAAAGAAATGAAAAGCTCAGTGGGAATCCAGAAGGCAGGCCCCCAAATTAAGGGTCTTTTTGGCTAAATACAAGCATTAAGAGAGACTTACAGAGATCAAAATACTGTTGCGTGCCAATGTGGCATTTGATGTCAAAGATAAAAGGGGAACTTATTTCAGAAGCAAGATTGTTTCAGAGAGAGAATGAAATCTTAGTATCTGTGTTGGAATGCATGAAAGCACA
This sequence comes from Centrocercus urophasianus, assembly GCF_019232065.1. Classification (NCBI taxonomy): domain Eukaryota; kingdom Metazoa; phylum Chordata; class Aves; order Galliformes; family Phasianidae; genus Centrocercus; species Centrocercus urophasianus. The sequence continues at coordinate 2,748,065 of NW_024885088.1, read as the reverse complement.
TGTTTTCGATATTGTTTTCTCATATGCAAAATGAACAGGACATCTGGATATGTTTTAAAAAATTAAATTAAGTGACACTAAAGCAGTGCTTTACAAAGCAAAAGGTAGTAAACTAAGAACATCTAATAAGGTAACAACGAAATACTTGGCACAGCATTAGAAACTCGCACAACCAAAAGGAGCTGAAATATCTTACTGTGATATATAGGAGACCTTAGCTTCTCATTTATCTGTGCTATTTCTTACTACACTTCACAGTAATATGTTACGTTTCCATTGGTATAGATTTCTAAATGTTAGTGCCAAAACTCCAGATGTTTTCTAGGTAAATCTCTGGAGGCTATTTTATTGTGTTTCATTTCTCCTTATTTACAATTCACTCATCTCGAACTCCAGTCGCTGGTAATAAAAATGCATAAAGTCTGCAGCTGAGCCAAGTGGACACTTCTGTCCTGTTTTCTCAAGCCAGGAATGGGTTGATCCAAGCCTTGAGCAGAATCCAAACCACTAGACTTTTCAAAAAGTTCATATATTCTCTTCTTAGCTTTAACCCTTCGTGCACTGGGCAACAAGCAGACAATTACTTTGTCTTCCTCTTTTTCCTAATTTCCTCCTAAAATGACCAGCCCTCTCCACCACAGCAGCATTTCCACAATTGCTGCCCTTAGGACTGTCCTTTGACCAAGCTTTTCTTCAGGACCAGCTCCTGCCTGTCATGTCCCATTCCATACTCTCTCAGTCACTTCAAACACTGCACTGGAAGACATTCCATGGTGAAGAAGCAGAAGCAGTGCGAAGCACATATTTGCCTCATCCCTGAGCCACTTTGTGCTTCTTAACCTACTAAGAAAACCCCCTTTTCTGCCTTTTGGGTACAGCACAGAGTTCGAACAAGACACAAGTCTAAACTCCATCTCTTCCAGGGAGTCGTTCAAGGTCTTAATTAAGTAATTAAAATATAATAAGGCTTTCTGTCTCCTCTGTTTCTCAGTTTGCTGTCTATTTTGATTGTAAACACCTTCAAGTTCCCTCATACCTCAGAGAAATTCTGGTGCCCAGCTTGCACTGAAGTCAGTCTGTGGTTACTGGGGGTTTGGAGCCTTATGTGCTGACAAAACCACTGCTTAATGGCATATACATAATTAGTCAGCCACTTTGCTGTAGTGGGAGCTAACTTTAAAGAGCTGAAAAGTTTCATTTCAGAGTTGCTGTAATTGCTGGTACATTTTATAATCCATCACAGGCATGTTTGATTAATGGGCATCAAACTGATCTTTATAGGAATACACCCACCCACAATATGTATAGAAACATAAATCACTCCAGAGGATAATTTAATCATGTGGTTAGTTGTACTGGGCTCCACTGAGCCTCTCAGGGGGAGCAGCCATGTTCAGAGTCGTGCTCACCGTCTTCCTAAGTGCTGCTCTGCTACCATTTCTCCTTGGAGAGAAGGATGAATGGAAGTTAGTTGTTGCAACTCGGAAGAACTGATATATTTTCTTGCATGCCCTGGTTAATCTGAGAGGCTGTGAGTCCAACCTTTTCCCTGACCTGTATTTTCTGTGCTGACACTCAGGGACTCTGCAGTACTTGAGATCTAGAGCTGCAATGCATCTAACAGATAACTCCAGCTCTCTGCAACAGTTCAGCAAATTCTTTCTTACTCCAGTAAGCAGCTAGATTGGCCAGCCTATTAATTTTTAAAAAAATTTGTTTCTTTTTCTTGGATTTCTTGTTATTTGAGCATAACATCCTTTTCTGCTTTGTGCTGTTGCTCGTGAATTATTTACTAATTTGCAAGGTTCCAAGTTACCTATATGATGTGAGGCTTATCATTTTTGCTCCATGTATCTGTAGGTCTGACTGCACTGGATGGCATCTGACATATCTGGCAAGCTGAATATTTATTGTGAGTAAATTTTTCTGAACTGAGCAAGTTAATATTGGCCAAAGCCAGAGAACATTTACCAGTCATATTTGCCAAACTCAGGGTACCCAATTTGCATTACAGAGAAAGGTACTATGATCGAGGTATTGTGATCTTTAGTTTTAGTTTTAAATGGACAGAGGTGCAGAAAGATGAAATGGTTTTCTTAAGGCGCTGCAGTTCAGTGGCAGGACTAGCAGTTGATCTTCAGTCTTGTATCCTAACTAGTGGCATTAAAACCTTGGATGCAAAGTCTTCCTGAACTTCAGAGAAAACCACCTCCATCTGCCATGCCTCAAGCCCAGCTCTAGAAATATTTAATGAGCAAAATTTTCACTCAAGTTGCATTAAGATAATTAACAAAGAGACCATCAAAGCACAGTATCTTCCCAAGCTAGCTGTGTTATATGAAACTTAAATCTCTCACAAACCAGAGAAAATATTATGCTGATCAACCATTTTCAGTAGGGAGAAATTAATCCAAGCCAGGCATTAAGAACCAGAAGTGATGGCTGTGGTTTAATTTTATTTTCTTCTCATCTGGAAGCAACTGCTGTGTCTGTAGCCTACGGCTCTGTTGCTAACAGTGGGACTTCTGCCTGGATGGATCACAGACTCCTCTTCTGAAAGCACATGGATCCTTGTCACAGTGTCCTCTGGGTGCAATACGTAAAGGTCACTGTTCAGGTTGTTCCCCTTTTACTCCCTCTGTGCTTCAACTTGTTCGAGCTCTACCTGTTCTCAAGGATGGTTAAAGAAAGAAGGACATTTTTAGTTCTGTGACCCTGTGACACTGATATGAAGCTGGATATACATACAATACTCAACATTTACGTAGCATTTGCCCTTAAAATGCCAGCATTGTCCAATAAATTCTGGCATCTCGGATGTCATAAATAGCCTTCGGAGGTGAACTGAAATACTCAAAAAATTCCAGTGATTTCAGCACATTTTGATTGTGCCATTATTTTCCTACAGTGAGAAGGGAAAAAAAAACCAAAACCAAAAACTGTGTTCTCTAAATGCTGTATCTATTTCTAAATGCAGTAATCTCACAGCAGTCTGTTTTTTTCCTATGTAATGCCATCTCAACCAATCCTTTGCAGCCAGAAAGGAAAAGCTGTGACGTATTCCCAAGTTCCAATCATCAGTTACCTGCTCCCTCTGCCCTCCCTGCTGTCTGTCCCTGAAAAGTGCAATTTGAGAGCTTTTTTTAAAACTTTCTTTAAAATGAAAAGAATGACAGCCAGTGAGGGAATGGGGAAAGCAATACATTTCACCCATCATAATTCTCAACAAGGCTTGAATTTTTAGTGTGAAGTACTTGTAATAAATTATATAAGATCAGTCTTGTAATAACATTTCAAGGGAGGGAAAGATTTGAAGTAATTTCAAAGAGGGATTTGAAGATCCTTGCCTGGACACAAAATGATGATAACTCTTGGGAAGTTGTTTCAGAAGGAGACAAAGGGGCAAAATTAGTTGAGTAAGTTATTAGTGTTAAATTATGAATTCATTTCTGAGCCAGCTTTCAACTACTTAATAGCAATTAATTGACAAAGATATTTCATCAAATGTGTTAGCTATTTTAATAAATGCTTCTGAACTCTTTTTTTTCCTGGATGCTGAATGATGAACATATGAAAATGTATATTCAGCCTTAACACACGTCACAGTGATGCACTGTGTCTTCAGAGAGAGACAGACACTAATGCTGGCTAAAGAACAAAGCTTGAAAAGCAGTGCCTGTGCTGGTTTGTGGGGGAGACTAATAACAACCTCTGGCAGCAAGAAATTGTGTCTTTTTATGTGTTTCTGATTGAGGTCATTTCCCAGAGAAAATCTCTGTCCAAGGATTCCGTCTGTGGCTGGTATCTGGAAGAGGATCTGTACTTTGAATTAAGTGGGAAGAGATTGCTGTAAGTATTAAACAGAAAGGGATGGCATGGCTGTAATGGCAGGAATAATTTTTCCCACGCAGGGTGGGAGTGGTGGTGGCAAAGCAGAGGACGCTGGTTCCTTGCAGCACACCTGTCCCATCCCTTCTGCATGCAAAAGCAGCTGGTGAAAGGAGTTGGGTCCATAAGAGCAAAGAGCTGGAGAGCAGTAAATGTCTGCAGCCTGATCTTCTAGGCTGGAAATCTTGTGCACTTTCCTCACATCTTCCTCTGCAGCAGCTGCTTCTCACTAAGAGTTTGCTGTGGGATTTTCCATTGTTCACATGGGACCCCATCTGCTCTCTCTCAGGTCAGTGCTTGGTGGAGGAGGCATTGGGCCACCCATGAAAACTTCTGCAATCCCATTTTTCTGTAACGCATTTGAGCGTGTTCCAGTTCCAGGAGAGCAGGAACTTCACTTACTACTTTTGGGAAGCTCTTTGAAGATAAAGAATGTACTTATTCTGATCCTTTCCACATGCTCTTTTTACTTTCATCACCTAATTTCAAGTCTGATTAATTTTGGAAGAAAAATATTTTCCAGTTCTATCAACTTCTCTATCTAACCTATCTTTCCATTCAGCTCAGCAGTTTCCATAGGGTTAATAATGAATCTCACACATGCACCAAGTAAAGGATATCTCCCTAAGCCAAGCAAAATTGCCTTCTAAATGTCATTTCTGCTGTTCAGTAAAAGGCCGGCTGAAATTACACTTTGCCACCCATTAAAATGAACCAGGACTGATGCTGAAACATGCATGCCCATGTGCACGTACAAGCATGCTCACAAGAGACATAGAAGCATCCTTCTGAAAGCTGCCCATGCTTTTCTGCTTGGAGCTTGCGTTTAGATTATACTTGCATAGACTGTTAGGTGCTTTGTAGTGATGCACACAGACATTGCTGTCCTTTAATGGGTGAGGGTGTGTGGACACAGAGACGTGAGAGTCCCTCAGGAAATGACTGATGTTCCTCTGAATCAGGAACATTGTCTTCCAGTAGGGTTTAGGTTCCTGTCAACCTAAATCATTCCTGAAATAGGATTCTTGCTTCAGTGAATTTTGCACTGTGAATGTTACCAACATAGCTTTGTTCAGACCATGAAGCATGCCTTGGCAGTCGTGGGAACATTAAAGTTTGCCTACCTCATTTTGGGTTATACTGATCACTTCTTTTGCACTTGGAAAAAGGAATGAACCAAGTAGTGCAGAAACACATGGAACTGCAAATACCAACAAGACTTCTCCTCATACAGATTTATTTCACACACACATATTTCTCTTTCATCTCCCCTCTAGTGACTGAAATTAAGCCCCATTGAAAGTCACAGCAACCTGTGATGACTACATACGTGTGATATTTTGGTGGTACGGATCTGTACCCTCCATGCTATTTGATTGAACTTGAAAGGACTGATGAATGTTTTCTCAGTACAAAATATCAGAAGTAATTCGAACTATGGAGTACTAGCAGAGATGAGTCAGTTTATTAAATGAGGACGGTATCTGAGTCAGGACACGTGATTTCATCCCTACAGTTACCACCCCATGGGGAAGCTACATGAGTTTCCATGCCCAAATTGCCTCTCTGCCTTCGCTAGCTTTGTCTGTCAGGATGAGAAAAACATCTGAGCACCACTAAGTCTCACAGTGAATTTCAGAACTGCCCAGTATGATCACAGCAGGACTTCTAGGAATAAATGCAACACAAATGATAGTAACGGTTATCTTCAGAGGAATAGTGCAGTAGAGGTTTCTCATCTTTTAAAACACAGTTGCTGAAGAGTAACCAAACACAGCACCAAGATGTTAACAATTTAATACCTTTCTATGACTCCGTAGTATTAATTCCATCAGAGAGATAGCTAATAAAATAAAAAAAGCAACATCATATAGAAAAATATGCTTTAGAAGAGGGAGGCCCATGTAAACAATTACATATCCAGGGAAACTGCTGTGGGAGTCAGGTAGGGGTGGGAAGTCAGGACGTACTTTGGCAATGCCAGGCATCTTGTTCTGTTTGTATATTCATATATATCAGCAATCATGTCTCCAGGCCCAGCACCCTGCCAGCTTGCAAGGTGTGGGTCCTGAGGCCATTCGAGTCTCTCCATTACATGCTCATAGCTATGGAGTGCCATGAAGTTCTCATACATCAAAATGATTTGGATAGCAAAGTAAGCGTTGCTCCAAGATGCCTGGCCCATGGTTACCACTTGCTGGTGATAATTCAGTGCTGCAGGTGAGGGAGTCTGCTGGAGGGAGGCAGAAAGGATGCACAGAAGAGACTTGATGTTTGGACAAATAGGACATTTTGCTACTGTTACGCCCTCTGAGTTTTAAGTATTGCCTTTGTGCTATGGAATATTTGAAAGCAGAAAGTCAAAGTATCTTGGAGTTTCGCTCCTGCTTCTACTCAGATATACACATGTGATCAAACCTTTCCTGCCAACATGAGTCTTGAAAACAGTGTTTTCACAACCTGAAAATGGTGTTTGCAGTCTGACTTGAAGCTTTATAGGTTTCTTGTCTGTATTTTCAAATGCCTGTGAATAATGAAATCAAACAAGTCAGGCACTGTATGGTGATAATGAACCACCTATGTAAAGCAGAAGTTAAAAAAGGAGTGCAAGTAACAGAAAGTGTGCCTGGATCCAGGCGTGCCCCGGGCATGTTGTTAATGATGCTCCTGGTGCATTAATTACCATCTCACCCAGCACATCTCTCCGCAAGAAGCCAGGAGCTGGCTCACTGTGCCACCAGAAATAGAACTGGCAAGAAAACCATCCAAATCTTGCAGCTTTCTTCTCCTAAGCAGAGAAAGGCCTACTACCAATCTTTCCATGGTGTGTTTGCAAGTCACCGTTGGACCATGGCGCAGAGCAGTGCTGGCTGTGGTTGGCACGAACATCTCCCAGGCTGCCTTTTGTGAACAGAGCACTCAGGATGTGATAAGGGAGTAGCTATAGCAACCTGGAGTTCCACAGGGCCTGCACATCCATCAGAAAAGCTGGATGATAAACATGCATGATAAACATGCTCCCTGAGCTGCCACTGCTTCCACTTATGTGCTGGATCCTAGAGATATTCCTACAGTACCTACCTGTTGAGAAAATCCACTGAAATTAAAAAACAAAAACAAAACAAAAACAAAAACAAAAACAAAAACAAAACACAGCAATATAAGGTTAGCGTTTATTTCAGCCCTGAATGCTTTTCCTCACAGAGGTCTGGCTGGTCCCTATTCTTTGTGTTTACATCCTCAGTTTATCACACATCTGAGTCTACAGCACATCACAGGGCTACGTGTGGGCAGCCTGGAACTGGGATAAGGCATGCCTTGGAACGTCAGGATGCTACGGCCTGTCTCTGAGATCCCACCAGCAGTACCAAATTTTACACATTTGTGTTTTGTGAACCAAATTCTGCTGCACGAGCCTGAGGCCTCACCATCCATCAGTAGAACTGACCACCAGAGCATGCTGTGGGCTCACCCATCTCCCACAGCTCCCCTGAGCACAGCACCTGGTGCCACATGAGGCAAAGTGCCACCACATGTAGTTTACTGGGTTTTCAACTGTCTCATAATGAGACTTCAAGGTAACGTGTTGCTTTTGTTCTCCTGCCGACATATGGTTTTATAAAGCTGTTTGGTCCCTTCAGTTTCTAATGGCACCTTTAAGGGCAGCCGTGCTGCTGTTGCCAAGTCTTAATTAACTGGAGAAGAATAACCTTTTTTCTCCAGTGAATAATATACAGAAGATTCCAAAGTTTGTATTTCTAAAAACCTGCCCTTTCAGATAGGTTTTTCTTCGTTGTAAGACCACATATGCCCTCTGCTGTCCCTTCAAACTCAATGAAGTGAAGACGTATTATCAGAATATTGTTGGTGTTATTATTACTGATTTTAATTTAATGATTATACAAAAGTTAAGAAGAGAAGAAATATTCTGAACTAAAGTAGTATTCTTTAGAAGTCAGCCTGACCCAAATCACAGCTTTGTATCCAAACCTTGATTTCTGGTCAATGAACACTCATTGCTAAACAGTGATGCCTAATATCCGAATGAGAGTGAAAGTATTAGGTGCTGCTTTTCTTTGCACGTGTTTCCCAGCAGGCCACACTCAGGATGATGCACACTAGTGCAGGATTGCTCTCACATCTCTTCATACTGTCATCCCCACCAAGCTCTACCTCTGTCCTGATACATGAACCAACAACAGCATCGTTTTTAAAATGTAATTTGAGCCCATGAAGAGCTACCATTGCATTGCATGAAAGAATTATAGAAAGAAAGGAGTTTTGCTGAGGGTGTAAAGTCCTGTTTCTTGGGGAATGCATAGTAAATTTCTTGGGAAAGATCTGCAGAAATAATGCTTTTCAGATTTTGAGTCTTTCTGCTTCCTAAGCACATTACTGTGTGCTTCACATTTCCAGAGAGTCATCTGGAATAAGATCTTGTATGCAAAACTATGTGCCTTAACAAATATGTCTATAAAAAAACAACTAAATAAATCTCTAAATAGAGAGGATCATATATTTTTTCAGAAAGCAAACTGTTCACATTTTTTTACATGCTGAATTTCTATTTTTCAGAGAGGGCTACTGTTAAGAAACCATTTACTGATAGCAGGCAAGCCTTTAACAATCCTGGATGAACTTTATATAGTGTTTAGTTTACTCAAGCAACACATAATGGAAACAGAGTCTTGACTAGAATGCATATTTCCAAATTAATTCCTCTCTTCTGACAACATACACTTTTCTTGACAAAGATAAGTTTCCAAGCGCTATTCCAATTGCTTCCCGCTGTTTGTGCGAATTAGACACGCAGCATTATTTTAATGTTTAATGGCAGCCAAGCAATTTCTTGACACTGCTTCGAACTATAGGCTAAGCCAGCTCTCACTGGCTCCCGCTAATCCTCATGCTGGCTGGCACCTCTGTGTGCATGCCGTGCAGCAGTGGTCAGTGGAGGTGCTGGAGCAAACATCTCTCCATCCGCCCTGGGGAACATGGAGACTTTTTCTAACAGAACTTGCGATGGTAAGTGGCAGAGGTGGCTGGGGATGTCAGTAATTGCTTGTGGACAGATACTAGCTTGGCACTGCACAGCACGGAAATGGGTTGGAAAGATGGTATTTGAACTATCGTGTTTATTTATACGAACCAGATTGCACCCCTACTCAAAATCTTGTATAAACCCATCAGTAAATGGCATTGCCTGTCTAACTAGTGAGTGTCTGATTGTGTGACCACATGTGGTGCCTTCATACAGATTATTTCCACTAATACTCTAATCAATGTGTCTCCTAACACACTGTTCTCAGTGCCCGCATTGCAAAATGCTCAGCCAAAATTATCCATTAGAGTGCAGTTAGCTGTGAGCAGGGCACCAAAACCTGGAATGTTTTTGACTAAGAGGTCAATTAATGTGATTGGGAGGCAAAGGAAGCAGTCAGCCATGGGATGGTCAGAGGGAGCAATCAACTGAATTGAACAGTCAGCTGATTAGGAAACAGCTCGTGAGAGCAAGATGAATTTTTACTCTGGAAGTGATGAATGTGACCTGTCTGAAGTGCTCGGCTGGACTGAGTGCTCAATCAGCATTTCATTAACCTGAGCTGCCCCTAGGTGATGACATATACACAGGATTTAAATATATATGTGATGGCCTTATCTCATGAGCCTTCCAAGAGCTGTGCTGTATACAATAAAGTATTGGAAAAAAATAGTAAATAATGATGACAATGATAATAACTTAAAAGTATAAAACAAAAAATTAATATTTATGTATTCGAGCAAAATATTTGCTTGAAATATCAATCAGATGACTTCTCTACCTTGCAACTCATCTCACAAGTGTAGATTACATGTGTTTCAAATCTAAATAACATCTTCTATCTAATAATAAGACTTAATGTAGAACAAGACTAGGCTTTCAGGTTAATTAGAGCTCACTGGAAATGAACTTTCTGATATTATGCCTATGCCTTTGTAATTTACATTTAGAAGGCAGGGTTAATTATTATTGTCCCCTTTGTTAGTGTGCAGTATAGAACCAAGAAATCAGAAGCTGTGAGTTTGATTTTGACTGTGCCTTTTATTAACGGAGAAATCACTCTGTGGACTCCCCAGTGTGGAGGAGGAAGAGAAAAATGGGTGGGCTTTGGGATTTTTCTACTCCCCCAGCCCAGCCATTGGTTCTGCACCACAGGTTGTAGCACTGGGGTGATGGAACAGCCAGGACACTTGGTGTCCTCGCACTTTTTCGGCTGCTTTGTGCAAATGGCATGGCTTAGAGGGGCTGCCCACCCTTTGGCTAAGCCACAGAGAGGCTAGATCAGCTTGAGCTAGATGTCTGCTGTAATCTCTGTTCTGGTATTCAGCTGCAGACAAAGGGTGGGTATGGCAGGTTTCCTACATTCCCCATAATTCAGATGGAAATGGTTAACTCCTACATTTCTGGAATAAATGCTGTGAAAAGAAGCACACACAAAAATAACTTGCACTTCCTGGTAGGGAAGGTTCTGTCTGGGTACTTCAGAGCTTTGAACTGAGAGTGCAAAAACCAGTGTGATCTTCACTGTGATAATCACCCATCCCATGCAATTTTCTCTGGCCACTCAAGGCTCGGTGGCAGGAGCTGGGCACTCACCTTTCCAGCTCTGCCATCACTTTTTCCAAATGCACAGCAGCTGCACAGCTGGAACAAGACATGCTCTTTTAAATGAATTCCTACCTTTCCTCCCCACAGCACTTTTAAACCCAAACAGAAATGTCTATTGTTCATCAAGCAGGGCAGTGATTCAGAAACATATGAACAATAGTCTAGATTTATTTTTAAATGAAGTCATAAATGGCGCTGTTCCAACCAGAGTAAAGGCAAGGCTTTCTTTACATTAGCTAGATAAATCATCTTCCCTCAAACTGGAAATCATGACTGCTGATTTTGTTTCCTGTCCCTGTTTACATGTTAAGAAGTATGTGTTTGGTGTTTGGGTCATGTTTTTTATTGCAGACTAGTTCTGTTTATAAGCATGTCATGGCACTATTGGATTTTATATTGCAAATTTTCTTTTATTTGTTCCCTGACCCTGACCAAAGTTATGTTATTTTATGTTGGGATAGTTGTTCTCTTTTCAAAATATTTATATCACAATGCTCATGCGACCAAATTTAGTGCACTGCAGCAGTCACAAGCTCACTTCTCCCATGCACTGGTTTGGCAACAGCCAAGCCCCATAGATGTCACTAGCCCTACCTCATTTATTGTGGAGGAGGCTGAGATCTCCAGGGGCTATACAAACAAGTCTAATTTAAGGTTTGTTTTCCAGAAATGTTTAAACGACCATCTATTGTGTGTACATAATTAATACAGAGTCTCTGAATCTTTGAAACTGGAGTTTATGTTACTGATGGCACAAATCATTTGGGATGACACTGTGATAAAACTCTGAATGTGTTTCTTGTGAAAAAGAAAAGTTATGACAGTGGAATAGCAATGCTGAGCACTGGGGCACTAACCGGTCTTGCTTGAGGTGAGGAGCAGAGCAGTTCACTTGCAGAGGTTTCTACAACACATTTTGCCCAATTATCCAATGTAATGTTTGGCACAATGATTAAAATATGAATGGCGTTTTCATTTTTTCAGATCTGAAGTCCATGTCAGGACTTCATAACTGACGTGATTCAACCACAAGCTTCAAATCCATGTTACCCTGATTTCCTGTGCTTTCCTAGGAGGCACGAGATCTTCTTGCCAAGAAGGACGCCCAGGAGGAGGCTCAGGAGGGTTACATCTTCCTGAAAAGTGGAACTGAGTCACACAAATATGTGCCAGAGGACAAAACAGATGAGAATTAACTAAAAAAGAAAATAATGATGACTGTTTACCTTACTCCTTGATTTGCTGTACATCTGTCTTACAACTATATATGCAGATGTCAGGCCCAGACTGAGTTTTAGACAAAGTGAGTTCTCTGTCACCAGTTCACAAATAATGAGTCCTTTGCCTCAGGAAAAAGAACGCAAGATTTCTAAAGCCATCATTTAAAGAAAATGACACGGCACTGCACTGTCATGTTTTCAGAAGGCCACTGAAAACCACAAGCGTTAGGCACAGCTTTACCTTTCCACCAGTTCTCCTGCTCTGGACACCCCTGCTATTATCCCATTGTACCTCACAGAGCAGAGCTGGGTGTTCATATGCTTTTGTCCATGCTTATTTCAGAAGTACCCATGAGCCTGTGTGGTAGAACTTGCATCGGATCCCTGCTTTTCTCAGGCTTCTGACTTCCCTGAGTCCAGCAATCAGTTAATTCCAGAACTGCCTCGTTCTTTGCTGTACTCTGAGTTTCCCCTTCCTGCTTAGTTAGGTGGGCTCCACTTTGTGAGACCTGTGTTAATACCAGCTCCCTATTCAGCAAGTATCTTTGTAAGGTACAGAAAGGCCCCAAACAGCCCTTCCTAGCTTCTTTGTTGTATTCTTCCAAGCCAACTTGCAGTCCTTCGCGTGCTGAATTGCCAGAAATCCTTTCGTAAGCACAGGCAGAGACTTACTTGAGGCAAAGCAGCCAATACAGACTTGCTAATGCCCCATCTCTCTCTGACATATTCCTGGCCGAAGTAGGCTCAGGAGAATGGTAACCTTCCCCTGGCACTGCTGAAGTTGATTCACAGCCTCCTAACCTGCGTCCTCATCACTTTATTTTCCTCCTTGCACATTTAACACAAAAGAGGACTTCATCATCTTACTACAGCAAAGCAAGACAGGCCACAAGCAGCTGCTGGAGGGACTTACCTTGAAAAAACGGAGGAAAAGCAATAGTGGTAGAAATTACTGAAATTACCATGGCTGTTCTGCTTTCTGTATCCACTTAACTGGAATGGTTTGCACTCTGGTTCCAGTAACAGTCAGTAGCTGGAGTAGGCATAAGTTTCACCGGTGCAGCTCTTCTTGCTGCTCCCCAGAGCTTGAAACTGCATGTGCTTGAGATCTGCAAACTGAAGCGAACAGGATAGGGTTCACTAATCAGCTGTGGTGCCAAACCCCACACCATTAAAGGTCTCGTTTAAGTCATAGTCAAAGAAAATGGATAACATGAAGGATAATGCTGGGACTGTGTATACATCAGTAAATATAGCCCGCCTGTTCTCTTTTCTTTAGAAAGTTTACAGGAACGAGAAACAAGTTTTCTCACAAATGGTGTGATGTAACCTGTTGATTTCAGGCAGCAGTGGCCTGCTGAATCTTGCTGGGAGCTCATCACAAACATGTATATGTAGGTATCAGTATGGGCACACATATCATTTCATAGTGTACCTAATGTAACATAGCATAATGCAACATACATGTAACATATCATAAAGGTATAATTTATATAGTATATCAAGTTTATTCTTTTTTGACTGATAGAGCCAGAAAAGAGCTGTTAAATATAAGAACTCTTCGAATGTTTTAATCAACGTAGGCTCATCCTTTCCATTTCTGTCTGGAAACAGCAGGGGTTTGTGTGCAAAACAAATTCAAGTGGTTTTGACTGATGCGGCATGCACACTGCTACTGCTGCTGTTACCTGCCTCCTCTGAATGCAGGGAGCCTGTGGTCCCCTCCTCTGATCAGTCACAGCACACAGTGCAAGCACTGAGATTTGTGCTCTCAGCGCAAAGGAGTGGGCATTTTAATGTCCATCTGTTCTATCCAGCATGAAAACCTCAACAGATTTACTTGTATTTTGGGTTTCATAGTGCATTTCTATGCGTAGTGCTTGTCCATGGCATTCCCTGCAGGAAGGGGTTTTGTTCAGCACTAGACTCAGGGACTGCCTTGTGTACGGTCAGCTGTGCTGCTGTGGCCAAAAGTAGTGTTCTGGGCAGTATTTGCAGGCATGAATGCACACACACTTTTTCTTCCTTGGAAGTTTTCAACAGATGCTGTTAAGCTTTGACTTTTCTGATTAAAAAAGTCCTACCTAGTGTCAATGTCATACAGACTCTAACTTTTTTTTTCTGATTTCTTGTTTCTTAGCTGAAGCTTCTGAGGAAGCACAGTGCTGGCTACTGTGTGTGTGCAGAGGATACCTCTGCACTGACAGGCATGTTTTTAATCACGTACGTTCCTTAAGAAAGTGACTAGCCTGACTTACTTGCATCTGATAGTTGCATGCCTTAATGTTTTCAGTGGCTGCTTAGGGCTCACGAAGTTGCCATAGCCTGTCAGGTGAGTGATGCAAAGGACTGACAGTGGAAAGGAGAAATTATGCTTCAGAGAACAGTATGCTTGAGCAGCACACAGACATGCAGCTCACACCCTTTTTAGGCTGTTGGATGAGTCCTCACATCCTGTCCCACCAGCAAAGACTGGAGCAGGCACTGCACCATGCCTTAACTCCTCCTTTCCGGAGCCCTCTTGCTGTTCTGACTGCAACAGTGACTCTCACTGTCATAGTGAGGAATTCTGCAAGATCCCCCGAATGTCACAAAACAAAGCTCAGGATTAACTTCAAGAGAAGAACAAAGACTTTTGGCTGAAGGACTTGGTGCAGGGAACTCGGCGGAAGATGTTTGCAGCCAATGTGATCCTGTGGCCCAGCTGTACTGGAAAATTATCGGGATCCTCTCAAAGCACAGCTTAGTCTTCCTTCTGAACTAGCAACACACACACACAGAAAAAAGAGCTGACAAATCCAAATCCTTCTGTCTGTGCTCCCAGCAGCATGGACATAAGCCAGCTCTGATCCAAAACCTTCATAGCTGTGTAATGATAAGCAGTATACTAGTTGTGACGTCATGCTGTGCTGACATGGCAAGATGGCTTCCAGGGTGGGAATGGGCTTGGGTTTATCTGTCCCAGGGATCAGGCAATACATGCTCAGCTCCTGTCTGCTCCTGCCCATGGTGACATGCAGGAGTGATTAGTTATAGATTTCAGCAAGAAGCTGCCACAGCCTAACAGCTTTGGTAGCCTAATGGTATGCAGAGATCTCATCACAGATATGGACTTACCCAGGTGGCAGAATGCGACAAATAGACAACTCAGCATGCAAACACTTTAGATAGCATAAACTTATTGCTCGGAGCTGAAGATAGACTGTTGGCTGTACTGTGATGTAGTACTGCTCAGTCAGAGCTGCACATATTCTAAAGTGAGGAATTGAGAGGTCACTGCTCTGGTTGGCATTAGTATGACTTTTTGCCACATAAGATCATGCTCTCCTTTAGTATTTATATAGCAGACAAAAAGAAGTCTCAACAAATTGGTAAATGTCTTTTTCTCTTACAGAATAGAGACGGCATCCTTCCAGCTGTCTTCTGACCTATTGCTTCCAGGCTCTGTCACTGCTCCACAGTACATGGTTTAACTTCTTGTTCATTTTGCCTCTGTTATGGAGGCCACAAAGCCATGAAGTTCAGCACAGTCTTCTAGCCTAAGCCAGACTTTGTATGAGCGATCCCTATCTAACTATATTCCAACTAATGGAACAGAGCAGCCAACATCCCACTTCATACCCCTCTCTCTGGCTGTGACTGATACCTTCAAACATGCAAGTGGCAGGTAGTACTCAGGTGGAAGAGATTATTTTTTCCCTGTTTTCTCTGGGCTTTGCTGTCATTTCCTTGTGTTTCATAATGACTACAGCCACAATAAGGATCACATATATACAAAGAACCTAATGTGTTGACATCTGGAGGAGGTTTCATAGAAAGATGTATACACACAGTTTTGAACCAGTGACCAGCCCAGAATGAGCTACTAAACAGTGAGCATCCAGCCTCTCCCTGGTAGAAGGCTTGAGATTATTTCCAAATAACAGGCAGGGCTGAGAGCAGCCAGTTCTGTGCCCTCTGCCTCCCTCTCCATGTCATTCTCCCCCAGCATTGCATTGTGAGACAGAGGGGAGCTAAGTGACAGCAGCAAGGTGCTGCTGATGGGGCAAAGGCTGCAGAATCTTCTTGGCTCCCACAGGAAGACGTAGAAAGTCAGAGAAAAAACTGCTGCTGGATGAGAATTTGTGTGAGTGCTGCTCCATGTGAGGAGTGTTCATGAGAGGACAAACTCTGTTGCATTCCTCTGTGATGAAGCAGAGCGTATCTGTCCCCAGAAATTTTAAAATGCCCTCTAGTTACTTTGACATAGGCTGGATCAATAACTCCAGATGTGTTAGGAGTTTGCTCAATATCCTGCAGAATGGGGATTTAGCACTGCTCTTGAAACACATTTACGACTGGAGCTTCTAGTCAGTGTCAATTCTGATAATTTGGCATTTATTTTAAGCCTAGACAGTGGAAACAGAAACAAAAAAATGGAAACACAAACATTTTTTGGGGAAACCAAGAGGCCTGGAATTTTTATTACTGTGGTACCCGGTTACCAATCTGTGTGCAAATGCACTCATTTTTCTAATAACATTAACAACTTTGGAATACACACACCAGTTTCTCCTGCCCAAGTCAGCAAAGGGATAGCTTCCACAAGGATGATGCCCTATGGACTTTCTGAAAACTGACCATCAGGCCTGAGAGGTATTGTTAGTGCTCCTTTCTGCCTTCTCATTCGTTAGCCGTCACAGAACCCACTGATGCCAGGGCAGGGGGATGGGGAAGGCAAGCAAAGAGAAAAAGTCATTAGAAACCAGGCTTCATTAATTCAGCTGCTGGGGAACAGTGTGTTCAGAAAGGTCGAGATGTTTCATTTGACCGAAACAAAATGCTTGGACATTCTTCAGTTAGAAAGCTTCATTCTTGACTATCGAACCAAATCAAAAAACTTTGCTTTGGTGAAGCAATGTGATGAAAAGCTTGGGGAACAGCAGCCTGGCTGCTGTCTCAAGGGAGCATATTGTCACCTGCCATAAGCAGTTGTTTGAAGGAAAAAAGATGTGAAAATGTTTTATTTGTCTGGTGTCGGCATAGAGGTTTATTTTCTAGAGTACGTAGGTTGACATGGCCTTCATCCATGTGTGTATGTGCACAAGTGAGTTTTTGTCTGTCTGTCCTCCCAGATATGTCTTAACTTACTGACTGACTCAGTGAGCACATTATATCCCTCAGTCCCTCCTGCTGGAAGCTCTGGTATAGATGATATGGGATGCATTTGTGGAAAGCAGTAGCCTCTGCTGTTCTTCCTGTTGCAGCACCTGCTGGCCACCAGGTCCAGGTCTTTTCCTCCTATTCCCTTGTATATCAGTGAGCAGTGATGGATGTTAAGACAGCAGGTTTTCTTGACAGACCCCTTCTGCCCTCCACACCCTGCCTTAAAGCCAATACAAGCCCATAGGTGGAAAATTGTGATTAAAATCCTTGCCCCAGTTTGTATAGAGTGAGTCCGAATTCAGGGCCTCCTCTCACTCAGGAGAGCTTTATAACCACTCCACTACAGTTCTGGGACATGGATGTCCCCTGCTTAGCAATACAGGCATGACACAGCAAGATGGCACAAAAAAGGGGGGGGAAGAGGCAAAGACTTCACCAGCCTACAGGACTGAGCTGCTGCCCCAGGGTAAATTGCTCGGGGCAGCTCACTACCGGACAGAGATGGAGTTTCCTGGAGGTTGGGGTGCCAAAGGATAGCAGACTTTGTCTGCCAAGAGATGTTCTCCTAGAGGCTTCCCCTACAGCATTTTTCTCTGCTGAGTGCTTGTGGAGCACAACCGCAGTTCAGCCAGCAGTTTCCAACACAGCATAAGGGAATGAGTCATTTGATCCCACTGAATTTTATGGTGTCAGCTCTGTTCCCAGCTCCCCCCAAAACCCTTTTGTAAGGATGCCTCATCCTAGCAGCAGTAAAAGCCATCAGTCTGATCTGGGGAGCAGACATCAGCACAAAGCAGCTTCAACACAGCCCATTCCACTCACAGCTGATGCTTTGTTTGATGTAGCAAATGCTTCAGCCCAGAAAAAATAAAGCCCAACATTTCCAGTTCCCATCTTCAAGAGCTCACCGCCCCTTGTGCTATTACTCTGCTACAAAATGCCCAAATGGCATTCTGTAATATTTCCTAGCTCAGTATATCTTCAACCACAGCCATGCTCCATTAAGCTATAAACCAGCTGCTGCTGCTTCCTCATACTGTAGCATTCCACCTCCTTATTGCTCCTGTGCTGCTATGCTCAGCTGCCGCTGACTGCCGCAGGCAGGTGAAGCAGCATCACTGTCCCTGAGCTGGAGCTGAGCTTCTCTGGGTGTCCCAAGGGAAAGGATCTCAAATGGCAGTGAAAGAGCCTCCAATGCCATGCCACTGCCATGCCACAGAAGAAGGGACTGCAGCATTTCAAACACCTTCTTTTATGTAAGGTGTAAAAAAAAAAAAAAAGAAAATCATGTGGAAAAAAAACCAAGACTGTTATGTATACTTAGAGAAACTGATCTGCATTGCAGGGATGCTCCCTGACCCAGACACTCAGCGAAGTGGAGCTGGTTTGTGCTCCAGTCATTTCAGAGTTAGATGAGCTCAGGGACTACTCTTCCCCCAACAATTAAGGCTGCCCCACCACATTTTGTTTGCTAGGCTGCCTGATGGAGCGAGTCTCATACAAAAAGATAAAATCTTGAAGGAAGTCTTGAAGACACAGTCAGAGAAGCAGGCACTGAGAAACACTTAGTTTGTTGGGAAGATTTTGATGTGGGAGGTGAGAGGATTTCTCCTAGTGAAGAACAGATTTTCTGGCCAAGCTCCGGTTCTTCCTGCCTTTGCCAGCACAGGGAGTCTTTCATAGTCTCTCTGGACACTTATATTTGAAACAAGGAACATAAAGGGGATTAAGGCATGTTATTACTTTCCTCTTATAATTGGAAGGGAGCTGCAATATATTCATTATCTGCTCATAGTCGATGCCACACTGTCCTACAGCACTGAAATTGCAGGATGACAATTATATCACTGATGACATCATTTATCAGTTTTTTGTTACTCAAGGTAATTCCAATGAGGTAATAAATCTACGTGTCAGTAACAAAATATTCAGTTTACCAGCTGTGCTCTATTTTATAGCCATAGGTTTAAGGATTTGAAAGGAGTGCATGCTAAGCACCGCTTTGCAATTAGAGTCAAAGAGGAAATTAAACGTTCCGTTTTTGTTACAAAAGAAAAGAACTGTGTCTCATAACTTGTCTTTTTGTTCATGTTGCATAACAGCATCTTTGCCTTTTGCTTCTTCATTAGCTCAACCCAAAGATTGTGCTGGAGTATCAGTCTGGAAGTCTGTTCCACCAGGAAACCTTACCCTTGCAGTGACAGTGCCAGGACAATGCCAGAATCGGTTCAACTCTTTGCCCATTGAATCAGGGAAGGTTGCCTAGAGCTTCACGTGCTTGGAGAATCACGGAAGGACATGTTCCATTTAGAAAGACTACCAGAACTCTTCATCCAGGTCCAGGCAAAGCTGAAGCCTTTCTCTCAGTTTATTTTTGTAGGAAAGAGAATGTATTCTATGCAGTATCTCATTCAGAGGATCTGTGAAACAAAAGCAAACCCTTGACAAGAGGTTAAGTTATTATTCAGCGGGATATAGGAGAACCTCAGAGGCTTTGAATTGTAAGAACCTCACTGCTTTAAGCACAGCTGCCTCCCCTCAGAAAGTTTAAATTGCCCTTCATTAACTGTGTCCCTTTCAATGCTTGCTCATATATTCAGCCAAGGTCTTCAAACATATCATGCTTGTGAAGGCAGTGCAAGGAAGGGGCAGAAACGTCATGTCTCAGGGGTGTTTTGGCCTTGTCTTCAACTGGTCCCAGAGAACTGACACTGCAGGTGTCTTCAGAGGCTCCCACCACATGAGCTGCATGACTCTGTATGAGGCACCCAATGCAGTGAACTGGGTTCTGTGTTGTTTACACTGACCCAGAAATCCAGTTAAAAACAAAGAATTGTCTCCTGGAGAAGCCAGTTGTCCTGAGACTTTCTCATCTTTAACTTAGCTTCAATATAATAGGAGTGGGCTGGTCTCAGTTATCTTAGATCTGTCTCTTTCAGAGAAATGATGGCAACTGATAACTCCAGTTTTAAGGCTCGCTCCTATGTGGACAGTCTCCTACAGACTGTTCAGGGGGTAGGCTTGCACATCCTTCTTGCTAACAGTGCATTCACAATACTTCACATGCATTTCTCCTTTTATAATTTCAGTGGTGTTAGTTCAGCTGCTGAAAGCCTTTGCCTTTTTGATATTTTCCACCCACCTGCCATCCCCATTCTGATATCATACATCTCTGTTATTATCTGTTGAAGACAAGCATTATAGCTCTTTTGTTCTTTCCCCACATTATTCCCTGCATCCCTCATCATTTTTATACCATTCCATGATTCCTTCTTAATTGTCAGTATTTTTGGGCCATGAGACATCCTAAAATGAACCCAAGACATTTTATATTTGTCTTGTGACAGTCTAAATTCAAGGTTTCTAGCACAGCAATACTTAAAAACGAAACAAAACAAAACATCATGGATGAGGTTGAATATCTGCTGCCTCGGGCCAAGACACAAGGAGTGGATGAACTTGCACTGCTGTATTAGAAGTGGGAGAGCTCTACTTACATGCATCTCGAACCTTCATGAGGTAGGAGCAATCAGGAGGATTTTCCTTGTAGTCACTGCAGCAGCACTGCTGCATGTGGACATCACGTTTCCCTTCTCCTTAGCTGTACAAAGGCAATCTTCCACTTTGTGCTCCTTGCTCTGCATGGACAGTGCCATAAAATTGCAGCAGCCTTTCCTCTTCTGTCAGAATGCAAATGCATCACTGACTCCCTCCTAGCTTTCTTTCAACATTATTGCTCTCCATACTTCTCTCTCCCAGTGAATGTTATTTGCTCTCTGATAAATTAGTTTACTGTTTCCCAAGAGCTGCATCTCACTTAAATTCTGGCCATATTTCTAAGCCCTCCAGGGTTCTTTGTATTATTTTTCTTGTCCTTGTTTGTGTTCCCCCACCCCTTCCTCTGGATTTAATGCTATCTACATATTTTATTAACCAGTTGTTTTATTCCCACTTCCACGTAACAAGTGGAGGTGCTCTGTGAAATGAGAGCTACCTGTAATCCCAGTGGGGACCACATGAGACACAGACCCCTTGTCTATTAATATTCCTTGTCTGCAATTCTTCAGACGCTTCCCGTGACAGTATTCATATCTAAGCCAATGGGAGACAACATTTTGAGAGGCACTTCATCAAACGCTTTCCTGAGTCCCAGCTCTTTGATGCCTGCTCTCTCTCTGCTCTCATTCATTTTGTAATTCTGTGGATTTTTTATATATATATATATATATATATATAATTTATTTATTTATTTATTTATTTGCACTTAGTCTTTGTAAACCCATGGTGCTCCATGTGTGTGTTTCCATTAGGAGATCTGTTTAATTCGTAGGACTTTACAGAGAGAGTCAGAGAAAGATACCTTTGAAAGCCAGAAAGAAAGCTGCAGTTGAGTTCAGAGCTCTAAAGCTGTTTCCGAATTCTGGAATACACTACACTGATTGAGCATGGAGAGAGTCACTCTGGATAAACACTAACAGATAAAAGAGATTACATTCCCCTGTATGCATTTTCTTGTGTTGCAAGAACTGTTAGCCAGTGGGGATTGAATCACATCTTGTCTCATGCAGAAAGCAGGAGAAGTCGTTAGCTCTGCTAATTGTTCAAGATGAAGAGTAAAAGGTGATGACAGTTTGCTTTGTGTGTGGTTAAATGGGTTAAATGCACAGATGAAACAATTCTTTTAATTCTCCTTTGATTCATTACTATCATGGTATTGCACCATGCCAGCACACTAGTACTTGTTTGTTTTTTCCTCCACATACTTTGACTGTGAAGTGTACCTTTTCTTGGAATACACATTAAATAAAAACAAGTTACACTGCAGTATACAATACCCAGTCATTTCATTTGGCATTGCATTATACACCATCCTTTGAGTTAGCATAAGCACAAAGTATGAACACGTAACTTAATACTTCTATAGAGAGCTGTTGAATAGCTTGCCTGGATCTGATTTGTAAGGAAGCCAGAGTATGAGCATATGCAAACTTGGAAATATGTGGTTTTGGCCAACTAGGATTCTTCGGTGTTGTTCTTTAATTTGCATTCTTTTTTCTTTTAAGACTATTTATTTATTTTTAAGCATTATAATGCTTATAACACCCCAAAGATCACATTTAACTAGATTGCTAACTAATATCTTACTGAGAAATGTATGGTTCTTGAGAAAAAGATTTTCAGGAAGCTGCATCAGGTCTCACCAACATCAGAGTTTTAGGTTATCAGCTGTGTGCAAGGAGAGTGACAGTACTGGCACACACATCCTGGCACTGGTGGTTGGGGACGGCCATTGTGAGTTCATTTTTGCCCTCACCCTTCCCTCGTCCTTGAGCAATGTTAAATCTGGTGTTCTCTGGAGTTGTTTTGTGCAAAGTAATAGAAGTGGATGCTGATACATGACATTTTGTGCACTTGTTGGAAATGATCAATATATATGTTTTGCACCAAGCGCATGTGCTACATACTAAGGATGAGCTCAGTGATCTGTAAAGCACTCTGGATCTGAGCTGAGCCCCACAGCTACACGTGTTCAACATTTCACAACCATCAGTCAGGAAAGAGCTGAGCTTTCTTTGAGGATTTCTCCAGTTCTATTCCTCTGGTATAAAATCTGTTGACACTCACATGAAATAGATTTGCACTTCCAGAGATGAGCCTTTCCCACCATACTAACTGTATCAATCTGTAACTTTCTCGAAGACTTAGGAGCTTAGGAAGACATTAATTCCTTATTATAATATCATATGCATATTCTATTTACTATTTTAAATAATATCTAAGGGTTGTAAATACCCTTTCGCTACCTCTACTACATAAGAGAGGACTAGATCAGTTGGTGTCCCAATGGCAGGTAACAGCTGTATATGCTGATGTGCCTGGTGCTACCAAGAGCACTGACTTTTCTTCTCCCCTCAGCAATGTGCAGCATGTACATTATAGAAAATGTGGATTCCGTTCCAGCAGACCTTATTAGCACTCTGCAGAGGTAAGTACAGCATCATCTCCTCCGTGCACTTGAGCACTTTAGCTCTTGTCTCCCAGGAGTTGGTTCAGTGTTTTGAAAGATAAACTAGCTAGCTAAAAACGGCTTTAAAGTTTTCAGTGAGTATCTCATGGAGTCGCTATTCCTTCATTAAAACTAACAAAAATCTGTTGCCACCCAGTGACTAGCTGGTTGTACAAGCCCTTAAAGAAGTCTTGGGTATCTCAGTTTCCCCACTGGCTCCCTCCTGTTACACATATGGCTTTTGCATGAGATGAGGAGCCACAGTTGTACACACAGAGAGTGTAAAAATTAAATGAATTTGGTGAAGTTAGTTCCAAAGGTATCTATACAGTTGGGATTCCAAAGGCTGAGGGTAGGAATCATGTAGGGTAAGGTCCACGTTCTCGATGAGATGTATGCATAGATCAAGATATTAAAAATTTAGGGTACTGTTTGGCAGAAAATACAACACTGGAACTTTACAGGGTTCCTTAAGAACAGTTACTGGTAAAACAGGACTTTCAGTGAAGGCAAAGTATCCTTAGTTTGTCCTTCTTTAATTTAGTAACTCAGTTTCAAAAAATAGGGGCTGTATCTGCAGATCTCCCGAAGTCTGAAAGATTATCCAATTACAACTTAAAGAAATGTGCAGCAACAATGACTAACTGAAATTAGAAGACACTGTGGAAAAGAGTATGAGAGTCAGAGAGAGAACACTTTAATTTCTCTTACCAGTAAGTGGGGAGAATTATTGTTGTCCTTAAGTTTTGTGGTGAGTGGCATGAAAGTCCCTTGTGTCAGATGGGGCTCTGCCTGCTTTCCCACCTTTCTTCCCTTTTTTGGCAGGGGGTTGGAGCTTGCTAATGCTTGAGGTCCCTTCCAACCCAAGCCATTCTATGATTCTATCACTCTTTTCTTCTGTTTCTCTCTCTTTTGCTTTGTGCAGACCTTGTGCATATATGAAAAGCTGTCAATTCCTATGGATTTTTTTTTTTTTTTTTTTTTTTTTAGATTTACATGTGTTAACAAAAAAGAGGTTCTTAGTAGCTCTATTTGGGCATTATGGGCAGAAAATAAAGTGTGCTATTAATCTTGGGCTGAACCTGGGAGCAGTGGGTGGCTGCTTTTCCTGGGAACAAAAGGGAGATGCTAGAGAGGCCTTGCTTTAGAATCCTAGATCAGGATCAGGAAGAGCTAACAGCCCTTCCTAGGATTGTGCAGGCCCTGGGACTTGTCCACAGAAGAAGACTGTGTTACTGTGTCTGTAAGGGGGAACTGCATGAGGATGTATTCTCATCTCTTGCCTACTATAGGTTTTGTCATTCCTGAGCTAACACATGAGAGGGTCCAGTTGGTTCAGAAGCATTTGAGACTGAATACTGATAAAGCCCATTCATCTTATTGCCAGCCACTGCTAACAATTGCTAACAGCTTTTGCAGGCTCACTCTGAGGCATGGCTGGGCCAACCTTGATGTCTAACCCTTGCATTCTCAAATCTGACCTTCTGAGTAAGCTGGCATTACTGCAAGTCAGCAAGTGGCCTGATGCATGCTGGCAGCTACATATTACTCATCAGTAGCTTCCAATACCAAATCCCTACTGCCTGTTGTCTGCTCCTTGACCTGTCTGTGTGCTGT
This sequence comes from Centrocercus urophasianus, assembly GCF_019232065.1. Lineage (NCBI taxonomy): Eukaryota > Metazoa > Chordata > Aves > Galliformes > Phasianidae > Centrocercus > Centrocercus urophasianus. The sequence goes on along the minus strand of NW_024885088.1, from coordinate 2,723,539 downwards.
TTCAAAAACATCAGCCATACTGGATGTTCCCAAATCTCCCTGCCTTCATTAGGATCAAACTGAAGTCTTGTTTAGGGAAGTGCCACGACACTAGATCTTCACTATGCACTCTGTTAGCAGCCAGGATTCAGCTGCTTGCAATGTTATAAAAAAAACATCTTTAGGAACTCTTTGCCCATCTGCTTTTTTTTTTCTCCTGTCCTCCTAGATTCGTCACCCAAAACTTGTCAGACCCACACTTTCCCCTCTCACATGGAGAGAATGGGAAATCACAAAGGTCTTTGCCTTCTGAGTGGTTGAAAAGGCTTCTCCCATTGACTTTAACTGGCTCTACACCCTGCCACATGGTAAAAATGAGAGGGATTTCGCTTTGCTTCTTGTCTTGGGAGCCATTGCTGGAGCTCTAGGACTGTAGTGATGTAGAGAGCAGCAGCGGATTTGAGTCACAGCATTCTACATCTGCTTTGCATATGTGCAGATGGTGCCTTACAGCCTGAAGAATCATGAAGGATCGTTCTCTGCACTAGCAGTCAGTGACGTTCTGGGGCACAGCTGGCCGTCCCTTCAGCTGCACTGCTGCAGTGGCTTGCAGAGACTGCCAGAAAGTCTCAGTGATGCCTCTCCAAACTTTTTACACTGGGTTATTACAGTGATCCAGCTTAGCATGTGGTCCCAAGAGGAGGGAGAAGAGAGAAATGTGCCCAAGTGTGGGGGCCAAATGAAAACAAGCAGACAGAAAATGGGGGAGAGCTTGAATACATCCAGCTCCTCTGCTCAGTTTTGTTCCCAAAGCCCCTTTGTGTCTCGGGGAAACTGTCTCCAAGACTCTCCTCGCCGACACGACGCACAAATAGTCCGGAAGTGAGCAGGAGGAGGGACACTCAGGAGGAGGGACACTAAGGAGTCCCCGGGCTCTGCAGGAAGAGAAAGGAGATCAGCCAACTGTCAGCCTCACGACGCGCCTTCTGCGACAGCAGCGGGGGCCGCTCCGCCCAGCCCTCTCACCTCCCGGCGCCGGCGGCGGGCTGCAGGCTGCCTGGCTGTGGTGAGCATGCGTGACTCAGTGCTACGGCGCGCTGCTGAGTCAGTGGGGGGGGTGGGCAGCTTTCGTCGAGCTGTCGCTGAGGATTTTGCTGCGTTAAGCGAGCGCGGAGGTTGTCTGCGGTATTGGGCCAAGCTTTTACTATACACACAGACGTCTGTGACTTAAACTTGCTGGAATGAGACGAACACAGCAAGGAAAGAGCAGGTCACACAGAGAAGACAAAGACGGGCACAGCGTGACTGCGGGGGGTGCTGCATGGAAAGCTGAACCGTTCTCAGGCTTCGTTTGCAGCCTGCCTAGTAAGGCCTGCGTTGAGCATTACAGACCTGGCTACTAAAAGCATGGAACTTGTCTGAGTTTATAGTAATGAGTTAATGATGGAGGTCTGTCTTTCTCCAGAAAGGCAAAAGCAATGAAAAGCAGGAGAAAAGTATAACTTTCCTCCTTTAACAGGCTAAGTTCACAAGGCAGCCTTGGAGCCTATGCAGATCTAGACAAAAACAAATGCAAGAGGCATGCTGATAACTCAGTGGTAAAGCATGTTATCTGAGTGTGAAAGGTAAACAGTCTGAATGCAAATGGATTATTTCATATGAAAAGCAGGGCATAAAAGGCAAAATATCAGTGCTGTAATTTTTCTGCCTCTAGTATGTTTATTTACCTTTAATTACTGACATCTAGGCTAAGTTGTTGGAAATATGCCAGGAAAAATTTATTCTCTGAAAAAGTGGTCAGACGCTGGGTTGGGCTGCCCATGGAGGTAATGAGCCACCTTCCATGGAGGTGATCAAGAAATGCTCAGGCACTGTACCGAGGAACGTGGTTTAGTGGGCAATAATGGTGACATATGGATGGCTGGACTGGATGATCTTGGAGGTCTTTTCCAACCTTGGTGATTCTGTGGCGATCCTGAACTGTGCCCCTAAAAAAAAAGGAAAGTGTTGGGAGTAATCTCCTGAAGCAGGATGTCCATGGGAAGCCAGTGGCTGAATTTCACTTTCCCCCTGATACTGGGATGGGGCTGGCTCTGCTATGATGATGAGTGGGATCTTGTGCCTTTCCTCAGCCTTGGCCCGGCAAGCTGGGGCTCACTCTTAGCCTGAAGATTTGTGATTTCAGAAGGACTAACACTCATAACTAATGATAAATTCAGAAGGTGCTGCTAGTCGCCCAGCAGTGAGATGCTATCCTGAAACTCCTTGCTTTTTACATTCCCATTTCCAACCATTGCTCTGATAAAAGCATGCTGTACTGTCAGATTACTGCCAGTTGTGGCAGTGTTTGATAACAGAAGATGTGAACTGAAAGTTTGGATTGGAAACACAAACAGTGGATCTGGAAAGGAAATGCATCTTACACACTGCTGCTGATGCCACGAGTCCCTCATGCCATTGGTGAGGGTTTGCGTACACTCTGAGATGTCAGCATCTCAACTGAGAATTTTAGAAGATGTGAAGTTGCCTTCTGGCCTGTAACGACCACGTGAGGACAGCTGTTCTCCAGCAGACAAAGTGATAAACCAACAGTCTGGCAATGAGGCTCTGTTCCTGGCTTTGGCATGAGTTATTTCAGGCAAAATAATTACATTCTGTGCCTTTGTTTCCTATTCTGTAGAAGGATAATAATGATGTGAATTCCTTTGATGTCACGCCAGAACTGTATGTTAAAAATTCATTTAAATATTCAGGTGATTCTCTGATTCTTTGATCCATGGTGTTGAAGAAGACTTAGATACAAGAATTAATGTGACAAAAACTCATTTTTAGCTGCAGCTACACAGCCTTTCCAGCACTGGATAATGATGCCTGGCTGCAAGATGCCTGCAATGATTTCCCCAGCAATGGTTTTCTCTGAATTGGATTTGATGCACCAACCATCAGAGCAAACAAACAACAAAGAAGGTGATCCTTTCTGAAACACTCTGATCAGTGCTAAAGTAATATTCAAGCTTGCTGTTCCCTTAACCACTAAGGAGCTTTTTGGTGAACAACTGACTGATGTAGAAGGGCCACCAGCTGCTGTTTCAGCAAATGCAAGCAGAAATTTTCTGCTGGTTTATTAATTTCAATGGGTTCTATTCAAATTGCCAACTCTTGCATCTAAAATTCCTGTACAATAGTGTCTGTGTGGGAGAGCCAGCTATGCAGGACTTTCAAGCCCCGGCTCTCTGTGAGAGCAGCAGATGAACCAAGACACAATGCCCAAGTTAGATGCCAGAGTAGATGGCTGGAGCATGACCTAAAGCCTCTTCTGCCACCAGTAGTTGTTTTTTCATTTGATAGGAGAATTGAAGCCCTGAAGAATAAAAAAAAAGAGAGAAGTCCATGTTCATCACCAAGTTTGGGGCAGCCCTGCGTGAACCCTCCTACAAGAAGCAGGCAGGTGCTCAGCTGAGCCACAGTCACTGCTGTCTTGTGGTGTATGGCTGAAGTCCTAAATCTCTTTTTTTTTTTTTTTTTTTTTTTTTTTTTTTGTCAAGGAATTTTTCCTTGAAAATAGAATGAGAATTTGTTTGGCTCCCAGGAAGCAGTTGAGGCCATTTTCTCACAGATGGCAAGTGGCAAATCTTTTAGGAGCAACACTTGTAAAAGCATGTTGTGATTGTTTTATGTAAGAGAAATGTATTCATAACGAGTCCTGTTGCTGCTGTGCTTGTGATAAAGATCACAGATAGCTGTGTTTGTTATAAAGTGCAGCATTGTTAAACCTTTTGTACAAGGATAAAAGTACAAAAAACTGGTTTTCAGCTGGGACTTTTTCTCCCTGAAGACAGGGAATCCAGAATCAAGCAGAGACTGGAATTTTAAAGCAGATATCAGGGATGTCTTCACATGCCCTGGTAATATAGAAAATAAAAGAAACTGACTATTTTTAATCTAACTCTCAGCAAGCCAGTCTAAGAAGTCCCAGATTTATTATCACACCTTGAAAAAGTGCTTTTGCTAATCTCTGTTAATCCACAGGAGAGGTACTTGAAAATAATCACTATAACTAAGCTGTAAATCTTGAAATAACAGTTCTTTCAGCTTTGATTTCACAGATCAATTGGTGACCAGTGTTACAGAAGTCAAAAAAGGGAAGGAAAACCCGCTGTTTTTATTAAGTCTGTGTATTACATAAATATCCAGGAGCCATTTTGACTTTAATGTAATGACTGCTTGATCTTCGTGCATTTGGGCAGTAGATGCTGTAGTGTTTCACGGACCTCCCTCACTTTTTCTTTGGAAGGGCGTGGAGAGGTTTAGGACAAGCCTCAACTGTGCTCCCATTCTCCATGGGCTCAGTGTTCAAGTGAGTGCCCTGAGTAAAATCACCCTTACTCAGACAGCCCTCTTGCAGGACTTCAAAAGTTTGAGATCACACTGTTCAACTCTTTGCTGCATCAAGCTGTGGCTTCTGCTGACCGTAGTTTGGCATGGATGCTAATTAGGATCTGAAGGACTAAAGGAAAGGAGTGGGTTGATGATACACGTGTTGAATAAAAGCCATAACCCTGTGCTGCTCTGAGTGCATAGGTTGTTTGCCTCTGTTCCTGAGACATCCTGTCTCTCAGATCCAAATGTACCCTGAAACAATGGCATGGTATATTCCAAAGAGAGCCAGGCAGTGTGGTATGTTCCAAAGAGATCCATTTTCCAAAAGGAGGCAGGCAGTATGGTATATTTATTTCATAAAAGAGGCAGGTGGTGCAGTATATTCCATAAATGAGGCAGGTAGCATAGCGTATTCCATAGATGAGCAAATGTTGCTTGAGCATCTACCACATGCTGTGTCTCTGTATTCACATAATAGGCAGTACTGTAATAGAACAGTGCTCAGAGCAGCTGCCCATCAGAGAACCAAATCATATGGATGCCCCTTTCTAGTGTTTGTTTCCATAAGCACACAGAAATAAAATGAGAAGCAGAGGTCCTTTTAAGGCCCAAATGCTGTGCTTATCCACTAGTGAAAATGATACTCTGATGCAGGTCTTATAGGGGAGTGAGCTGGGTGGAAGTGCATTGGTTACTCCTCCATGAAGGAGAAAGAAAGAGACCTTGAGTTCACTTGGACTTAAAATCGAACAAAACTTTGGGCAAACATTTGGGACTTCCTTCAAAATCATCAACCCAGAGAAGGGTCAGCTCCGCGTTTAAAGACTGCCTCCTCTAAGAAAGAAAGGAGAGTGGTAGTTGTAGGTGACTCTCTTCTGAGAGGAACAGAGGGTCCGATATGTTGGCCTGACCCTACCCGTAGGGAGGTGTGCTGCCTTCCTGCGGCCCGGGTCAGGGATATTTCTAGAAAACTCCCTAGCCTTATCCGCCCCTCTGATTATTACCCTCTATTGATAGTTCAGGCCGGCAGTGATGAGATCCCTGTTAGAAGCCTGAGGATTATAAAAAATGATTTTAGGAGACTGGGGAAGTTAGTTGATGGAGCAGGCATACAAGTAGTGTTTGCCAGTATTCCCTTGGTGGCAGGGACGAGCGCTGAGACAACCAGGAAAAGCCATCTTGTAAATGCATGGCTGAGAGGCTGGTGCAAACGCAAAAATTTTGGGTTCTTTGATCATGGGGTGGTCTACTCGGCATCTGGCCTGAGGTCTGCTGATGGGAATTGTCTGTCTCCAAAAGGGAGACGGATACTTGCCCAGGAGCTGGCGGGACTTGTAGAGAGGGCTTTAAACTAGATAGGAAGGGGGAGGGGGATAAAGCCAGGCCTGCTAGAGAGCAGCCTGGGGAAGTGGTATTGGGATTAGGTGAGAGGCAAGGGGCTCAGCTGAGGTGCGTCTACACTAATGCACGCAGCATGGGCAACAAACAAGAAGAGTTGGAAGCCATTGTGCAGCAGGCAAACTATGACCTAGTTGCCATAACGGAAACGTGGTGGGATTACTCCCACGATTGGAGTGCTGCAATGGATGGCTACAAACTCTTCAGGAAAGATAGGCAAGGAAGGCGGGGTGGCGGTGTGGCTCTCTATGTTAGGGAATGCTTTTATGCTACTGAGGTTATGACTGGGGACGATAACGTTGAATCCCTATGGGTAAAGATCAGAGGAAGGGCTGACAAGACAGGCACCCTGGTGGGCATCTGTTATAGACCTCCAAATCAGGATGAAGAGACAGATGAGGTATTCTATAAGCAGCTGGCACAAGCTGCACAGTCGCCTGCCCTTGTCCTCATGGGGGACTTTAACTTCCCTGACATATGCTGGGAGTACAGCACAGCACAGAGGAAGCAGTCTAGGAGGTTTCTGGAATGCGTAGAGGACAACTTCCTGATACAGCTGGTCAGAGAGCCCACGAGAGGAACTGCCCCACTAGACCTGCTGTTCACAAACAGGGAAGGTTTGGTGGGGGATGTGGAGGTTGGAGGCTGTCTTGGGCAGAGTGATCATGAAATGATAGACTTCGTGATTCATGGTGGAGCCTGGAGGGGGAATAGTAAAACTGCTACCTTGGACTTCAGGAGGGCGGACTTTGAATTGTTCAAGGGACTAATAGGGGGAGTCCCCTGGCATTCAGTCTTAGTGAGTAAAGGGGTCCAAGAGAGCTGGTTGCTCTTCAAGAAGGAAGTCTTAAGGGCGCAGGAGCAGGCAGTCCCCCTGAGCTGCAAAATGAGCCGGTGGGGAAGAAGACCGGCGTGGATGAATAGGGAACTATTCCTGAGGCTCCGGGAGAAAAAGAGAATCTACCGCCTGTGGAAAGAGGGACAGGCAACTCAGAATGAATACAAGGAAGTCGTTAGGATGTGTAGGGGTGAAATCAGAAAGGCAAAAGCCCAGCTTGAATTTAACCTAGCCACTGGCATGAAAAGGAATAAAAAACTATTTTATAAATACATTAACAGTAAGAGGAGGACAAAGGAGAATATCCACTCTTTGCTGGATGAGGCTGGAAATGTGACCACTGAGGATAAGGAAAAGGCAGAGGTTCTGAATGCCTTCTTTACGTCTGTCTTTAAAAGTCAGACCAGTTATCCTCAGGATACCCCTCTCTCTGACCTGGTAATCTCGGCTGGGGAGCACACTAACCCCCCTGTGATTCTGGAGGAAACAGTCAGAGACCTACTGCTCCAACTGGACTGCCACAAGTCGATGGGGCCAGATGAGATCCACCCGAGAGTGCTGAGGGAACTGGCGGAGGTGATAGCCGAGCCGCTTTCCATCATCTGTCAGCGTTCCTTGTTGACTGGTGAGGTCCCAGAAGACTGGAGGCTTGCCAATGTGACTCCCATTTACAAGAAAGGTCGTAAGGAGGATCCGGGGAACTACAGGCCTGTTAGCCTGACCTCGGTGCCAGGGAAGGTTATGGAGCAGATTGTCTTGAGGGAGATCATGCGGCATGTGCAGGGTGACCGGGGGATCAGGCCTAGCCAGCATGGGTTCATGAAGGGCAGGTCCTGTTTGACCAACCTGATCTCCTTCTATGATCTAGTGACCCGTCTGGTGGATGAGGGAAAGGCTGCTGATGTGGTCTACCTAGACTTCAGCAAAGCCTTTGACACTGTCTCCCACAGCATTCTCCTGCAGAAGCTGGCAGCCAGAGGCTTGGATGGGTACACTCTTGGCTGGGTAAGGAGCTGGTTGGAGGGCCGGGCACAGGGAGTGGTGGTAAATGGAGTCAAATCCAGCTGGCGACTGGTTGTGAGTGGTGTTCCCCAGGGGTCGGTGCTGGGGCCTGTCCTCTTCAATATCTTTATTGATGACCTCGATGAGGGCATCGAGTGCACCCTCAGTAAATTCGCAGATGACACCAAATTGGCTGGAAGTGTGGATCTGCCTGGGGGTAGCGAGGCCCTACAGAGGGATCTGGACAGGCTGGAGAGCTGGGCTGAAGCCAATAGGATGAGTTTCAGCAAGGCCAAATGCCGGGTCCTGCACTTCGGCCACAACAACCCCAGGCGACGCTACAGGCTTGGGGCGGTGTGGCTGGAGGACTGCGTAGAGGAAATGGACCTGGGGGTATTGATTGATGCTCGGCTGAACATGAGCCGACAGTGTGCCCAGGTGGCCAAGAAGGCCAATGGCATCCTGGCTTGTATCAGAAACAGTGTTGCAAGCAGGAGCAGAGAGGTGATTGTTCCCCTGTATTCAGCACTGGTGAGGCCGCACCTCGAGTACTGTGTCCAGTTTTGGGCCCCTCACTGCAAGAAAGATATTGAGGCCCTGGAACGTGTTCAGAGGAGGGCAACAAAGCTGGTGAGGGGTCTGGAACACAGGCCATATGAGGAGAGGCTGAAGGAGCTGGGAATGTTCAGCCTGGAGAAGAGGAGGCTCGGGGGAGACCTCATTGCTCTCTGTAACTTCCTGAAGGGAGGTTGTAGTGAGCTGGGGGTCGGCCTCTTCTCTCGTGTCATTAGTGATAGGACCAGGGGGAATGGCTTCAAGCTACGGCAGGGGAGATTCAGGCTGGACATGAGGAAGTATTACTTTTCAGAAAGGGTGGTCAGGCACTGGAACGGACTGCCCAGGGAGGTGGTGGAGTCACCGAGCCTGGGGGTGTTCAAGGAAAGGCTGGATGTTGTGTTGAGGGACATGGTTTAGTAGGAGCTTTGGGAATAGGTGAACGGTTGGACTGGGTGATCTTTTAGGTCTTTTCCAACCTTGGTGATTCTATGATTCTATGGCAGGTTTTGTACTAGCTCTTCAGCTGTGTCCTACACTTATGCAATACGTAATTGTGCTGTCCAATTTGAGGTTCTACTGGAGGGGTTATTTTGTATTTTAAGAAACTACCTGACATTGCAAAGATGTGTACCACCTTGGCCTCTAATGACAGGGCCCAAGAAGAAATTTACTTTGCATTGAAATCATTGAATCACTGAAAACATACAAGGGCACTCAGAGGAGCAGAGGCTGCGCCTAAGTGGCTCTAGGCTGCTCGGTGCTACATTGCCCTTTGCTCCTTCTCATCAGGTAGGATGAGAACCGATGTACTGCTGACCAAGGCCCAGAACAGCAAAAATACTAACCAGCAGCACCAACTGCTTGCTATCCAGAAGCCTCAACTGCTAACCAGCTGCTCCAAATGCTATCTAGCAGTTCCAACTGCAGTACAGCAGTTCCAAGTGCAATCCAGAAGCCCCAAGTACTATCCAGCAGCTCCAGCTGCTATCAGCCAGCTCCAATTGCTATACAGCATTTACAACGGCTGTCGAGCATTCCCAACTGCTGTCCAGCTGCGCCAACTGCTATCCAGCAGCCCCAACGGCTATCCAGCATTTACAACTGCTAACCAATTGTTCCAAATGCTAACCAGCAGATCCAGCTGCTATCCAGCTGCTCCAAATGCTAACCAGCAACCCCAAGTGCAATCCAGCAGCGCCAACTGCTATCCAGCAGCTCCCACTGCTATCAGGCAGCCCAAATTGCTATCCAGCATTTACAACAGCTATCCAGCTGCCCCAACAGCTATCCAGCAGTTCCAACTGCTGTCTGGCAGCTCCACCTGCTAACCAGCCTTGCCAGCTGCTAACCAGCAGCTCCGACTGCAGACCAGCAGTGTTGACTGCCGAACATCTGCCTGCTGCCCACGATGGCATCTGCATGGCCTCGGCCCTGCCCCCACTGCCGCCCTCCTTGTCAGTGGCTCCATGTCACCCAGTTGTGTGGTGTTAGCACCTCTTCAGTTGAATTCAGGAGTCTCCCTGCCCCTCAGCCTGTCACAGGGGCTTTAGCACAGCTTGCCTCAGCAGCACTCCTCAGACGTGGGCTGAGGGCGGACTGGGCCGGTATCATAAAAAACATGCTTTTAGCACTCTGTCATGGAATTATCTCTAGATCTGTGTCCGTGACAGGGGGTACGGGACCAGAAAAAAAAAAAAGGGGGAAAAAAAAGTGTTAATGGTTTACAGTCCAGTCCAGCCTGACCTCTTGAGTAATTAGGCAGGGGACTTGCAGGTCTGTGCCCCGGGAGAGGGGAAAAGGAGGAAGTGTAGGGACATAGTAGAAGGATCTAAAAACAGCAACAGCACTGATTGAGTAGGAACATTAATTTACTAAATACGATCTCAGAATGCGAGATAATACAATACAACACAGTACAATTGGAATAGAAACCAACATCACAACAAAATGAGAGCAAGAAGTGTCCAAAACCGAGGCCTTACTCTATCACTGCAGGCAAAAGCAGCCAGAGAGCATGTGCTCCTCCACAGCAAAGAGGCAGAGACATGTGACCTGCCAGGAGCTCCACCTTTCTTCCTCTGGGCACGAAGTCCTCTGGTGAATGCCACTCCTCCCCTCCCTTCAAAAACCAAAAACAAAAAAGGCAGTTCACAGAACCAGAATGTGAACTCTTTAACTCCCCCTGCTTTACGTGATGTTATGCTGTGAAATACTGACAACAAAAATATCACAAAACTACGATGCACCTGTCTGCTGCTGTTTTGTCTTCACCTGTGGAACTGTGCCTCTGCTGGGTGTTAGGCAGTAATTCAGCCTTGTTTGCGAGGCCGTCAGGTGTGCCTAAGCGATGTGGGGGGCAAGGAATGCAGCGCCTCTTGGCCTGAGGAGCTCCATCCCTCACCTCTGCTCTGCAGAGTGTTTGCTCTGTGCCAGTGGTCAGCAGTGTGGCTGCTCTCAGCCCTTCTTCACATCTATAAGCATTCTGATCATTTTCCTACACACCAGGATGCTCAGAGGTTGGGTGCCAGTGGGCTCTATGGTGTGCTGTAACACAGCAGCTGCTCAGGCCCACACCATCCTTTGATCAGACTACCAAAGAGGGATGAGGGAGAGAATTGGAAATGAAATTGAACAGGTGGGAAGAAATAAAAAATATCTGCAAAGACGGAAGACAAAAAAGGAAACCAAAACACAGTAATAACACTATGTAGAGCCACAATGCAATTATTAAACACTTTCAGCAACACACAGCAATAAACAGTGTGCGTTTCTTCACAGCCTAATCAAACCTTACCTACCCAGATTTACCCCCCACCTGGAACAGTGATGAGTCATAGGCTTTTATTAAATACTTATTAATTATAAAAAGTAGCCAGTGCATCTTTGCAAGCTTTGTCACAGTGGCAAGGGAGCAGCAGCATCCACCATGTTGCTGCTGTGTCATGGCGGTGCAGTGGCACCATGTGGCTGTGGTGTCACTATTGTTCCATGGTAGGCACCATTACTCTAAGACAGGAGAGCTCAGGGCAGCTGCTTGTCAAAGAACCAAACCCCCTAGATGCCTCTTCACAGTGTTTATGTTTCCTCAGACACTGAGCAGAAATAAAGGCAGAAGCAAAGGAAATAAAGGGCCCATTTTGGCCCAATTTTGGCCTCTCTTACTTACCCAGTGGTGAAAATCATACTCTGATATGCTTACAGGGGAGGAAGGTGGGAATGAAGAGCATTGGTTATATCTACTTGAAGGGGAAAGGGAGACCTTGAGTTCACTTGGAATTAAAAATGAAAAAAAAAAAAAAAAAAAAAAAGATAAATAGTTGGGACTTCCTTCAAAATCCTCATCCCAGAGAAGGGATGATGGTAAATTTTGTAGTAGCTCTTCACTCATGCCCTGTGCTTCTGCCATATGCTGTGGTACTTTCCAACATAAGGTTTTACTCAGAGGGTCATTCTAATGCTGTAAGCATCACAAAGCTACAAGAGGTTCTGCAGAGATACATCAGAAGCATTTGATGTTCATAGACAAAGAACTGTATGGATCCTGGGGTCTTCTAATTATCTTGAGTAAAGAACTGGAACCCCTCAGAACAGTCAGCACTTGATGCTTCCAGTGGATGTGGGCAGCATGTAGTGACCAAACTGAAATAGAGAACTGGATGTGTGGGATCTGTCTCCTCAAATGCCCTCAAATGGATTTTCCTTCAAATCAGTGTGTTTCTACAGAAATGTTTGATTATGTGTTTCAGTCAAGCCCGTTATTCTGGACTCTCAGTAGACATGGAATGCATCTTGCTCAGGTCAGTGCAGAATTGAGAGAAGTAGTACAGATACAGTGCAGCGATTGCCTCCAGGATCTCGTGGAGAACTCCACTGGTGTTTCTTCACGTTTTCACTACAGCTGTCCTGAAATTTTTGATATCCACACATGGAAAACAGATTCTAAGCTTCCATGCTGCAAATAATGTCTTTGAGTTAATCCATTTGGAAGGAAACTGTCTCTCTTTTATTTCTCAAAATATATGGCTCTGATAGCGATGGGAAAAGGGAGAATGGCTTTAAGCTAAAAGGGTGAACTTAGGCAAGATGTTAGAAGGAGGTTCTTTGCTCAGAGACTGGCAAGGCACTGGCATGGACTTCTCAGAGAAGTTGTGAATGCTCTGTCCCTGGAGGTGTTCAAGTCTAGGTTGGATGGGCCCCTGGGCAGCCTGGTCTGGTGAGTGGCAGCCCTGCTTGCAGGGGGATTGAAGTTTTATAATCTTTAGGGTCCTTTCCAACCTAAGCCTTTCCGTGATTCTATGAAATATACACAGTAAACATAATTGAATTTCTATTTACAGGGAAAAAAACACCTTTGCTCCCGTTCCCTCATGAGAGTCACCAGTGCCACAGTCAGAATTCTCCCACCCACTGCCACTTCTCCCTGGGCAGACCACTAACCCTGCACCTTCTCTGTTGACAAGCAGCAGGTCCAGGAACATACTTCCCCTTGCTGGCTCCCTCACCATCTGTGTCAGGAAGTTATCTCCCACACACTCTAGGAACCTCCAGGACTGTTCCCTTTCTGCTGTATTGTGTTTCCAGCAGACGTCTGGGAAGTTGAAGTCCCCCACAAGAACAAGATTAGAGACTGCGAGACCTCATCCAATTGTCTATAAAGTATCTTATCCACCTCTTCATCCTCATTGGGTGGCCTGTAGCAGACTCCCACAATACTCAGTCTTATTGGCCTTCCCCTTGATGGTAACCCATAAGCTCTCAACCCTATCATCCCCGTTATTAATTTCCAAACAGTAGTGGAAATGCTAAGTCACGGCCTGAACTAGTGATCAAGCATCTGGTGAGAAGGCAGGGCCAACCCAGGGGAGCTCAGGTCCATGCAGTGTATCTGAGTGACTGGAAGGTGTGGAGTCAGGATCCACCCCTTCTCAGACCTCATTTAAGGGTTGGCAGTGAAGGTGAGGGTACCTTCTGCTGGAGATTTCTGTCTACCTGGGGTCTTCTAAAGGTAAGCAGCTCTTTTCCTTTGTTTCTGCATCTGTGGCTGCTGCACTTGAGCTTATTCTCATTTGCTGCAATGGAAGACTTTGCCACTCTGTTCTTATTGTGGTACTTTCCATCCTGTTATACCATTACACAGGCATTCATGTTTTTTTTCTCAACATAGAGGGCTACATCACTGCCTTTCCTGCCTTGCCTATCTCTTTTGAAAATTTAGTAGCCATCCATCACAGCACTCCAGCTGTTTGAGTCATCCCAGTGTATTTCTGTGGTGGTGACTATATCATCGTTTTCTGACCATACAGTGGCCTCAATCTCCTCCTGTTTGTTACCCGTGCTGCATGCATTAGTGCAAATGCATCTCAGCTGGGCTGCATTTTTGGGTGCAAGAAACCCTCATACCCTCTTTTTGTCCATAGTCAGATTTATGTTTATGGAAACAACCTCACACCAACCCTTCTGTTCTTCCTGCAAAATGGTATGTCGTTCTCCTCCACCAAGACGCAAGAAATCTTGCTAGGGCATTCCTCTCCCTCACCAAACCATTCTATGGTTCTGAACACCAATTTGCAGCCAGAATGCTTGAGGTGTGACTCTAAAGAACACTTTCTCATTCAAGAAAAACCCAGTTTGTGTCCTCAACATTGCTTAAAGTTGTGAGTGCAGTGGGCTTGGACAGGGTCAACCCCACTGCATAGGGGATGCCTTTAAGCCACACAGTACTTAGACACACACAGAATTTCTCCCAGTTCTTCTAAGGTGAACCAAAGAATTTTTGCTGACAGATGGGGGCACTGCCTGCTGTCCTCTCTGCTGCACTCCTGTCTCTTGTCACATCCCTGCAGATGGACACCAGTGCTCTTGCCACAGGCTATGTTTGGTTTCAGTTTTCAAATTTTTTTTTCTTGCAAATATTAAGGCTGAAACCTCTTTCAGTAGAGCAAGCAATGTGAAACAAAACAAAAACACCTCTGAAACTATAGCTCAGTCATGTCCCAAGGCTGCAGGCACAGAGGCAGACTTATCCTCAGAGTGTGGGAACTCGGGGCAGAACTCAAGGCAGGGAGGTCTGCCACATGTTAAATATGTCTAATTTTCTGTAGGCTTTCACATGCAGCCTGCGTGCCTTCAATTCTTTCTCAGATCTTTGCAAAATGTAATTTAGTTCTATTTACTTGTGGTTCATTTGCAGTTCTTTTCAGTTCTGAATTATGAAATTATTCCTCTTAATGCTGTCAGGAAAGTTAATAATATCCAAGATCTCAGATTAAAAATTAAATATGAGCGTAACATTATTTTCCTCTGATAAATATTCATGTACAGTACATACTAGTGCAGGACTTTTCCAGAAGGAAATAAAGGAAAATATGTAGGCCTCATTCTTATTTTATTACAAAGTAAAAATTATAAGAGCTTTAGGCAAGATTTATATGTGCGCATAGACATTATTTCTGATGGTTGGTGCAATTATGATTTTCAAATGCAATGGAATGGTGATTTTTGAAATATGTCAGTGTTTCTTTTCTTTCTTTTTAGTTTTTCTTTCCTTGCTTGAAAACTTTTAACAGGCAAGCTTGTAAATAACACAAACAATTGGGGTCTGGAGTAGTGCATGTACCTGCAGCCTTATGTAGGTCCTGACTCAAGAATGTCTCCCTATTCAGTAAAGACTCTTAAGCTTCTTCACAAATGCTTTCTAATATTGGAAACTTAAGGAAATCAGTATTGTGAACTTTGCACTTATTTTTCTCTGCAAACACACGTTTAGTCACTATTAAGTACGTATAGTTAATTTCCTAATGCCGTAATACAAGAAAATATTCTGACTGCTTTAAGGGTCCAACCCATGTGTTCCAACCCAGGATCATGAGGTGGCATGTGTTGGGGACCCAAAAGGCCCCTGAATGAAGAATGATCCCGGGATGGAACAAAGCATTCCAACAGTTCTAAAGGAAGTGGCTACAGCCACAAGTATCTTATTTTGTAGAGGAAGTCGATCTTGGTAGTTTATCTTGTTTTTGCAAGGACTTGCTTTGCAAGCAGGTGTTATCTCTCACACACTCTAGGAACCTCTGGGACTGTTGCCTTTCTGCTGCATTGTAATTCCAGGAGGTGTCTGGGGAGTTGAAGTCCCCCATGAGAACAAGGGGTAGAGACCATGAGACCTCACCCAACTGTCTGTAGAAACCAGATTCTTAGTTTCTGTGCTACAAATGTTTGAGTTAATCCATTTGGCAGGAAAAAGTCTCTGGTTTATTTGTCAAAATACATAGCTCTGAACTGATTTTTAAATGGATGTCTGATTTTAAATAAACATTTGAAATACTCAGTCAATGCTGTTAATCAAATTAGTGATTCAAAGTATTTTTGCATTTTCTCTCAGATACTTAATTTTGCTTTTTTAAAATCATTGTATTATATGATCATATTTTGAAAGACTCAGTCTCAGTGGACAAAGACTCAGTCAAAACTGCAGAGATGGACCTCACAGAGGAGACATTTTGATGGTATTTTTTTTTTTAATATATATGCTTGTTGTGTTATTTCCAGCTCCTAGCACTCTGTAGTAACCAAATGTTCTTGTTTTGTATTTTTGGGGCTGATAACAGCAGCAGCCTGCAACATTCTAGTACTGAACAAAGTGCATTTGGTGGCATGATATTTTGAGAAGCCTGCCTTGCCTCTACTTGTGTAACTCTGGATGTGTCCTTTCTGTCTCCTGCAGAAGAATTTCATTTTCCTGACCCAGTGACTTCTGTAGCATTCCTCTGAAAGCTTCTCTTGCAGCGGGTAAGACTATGGTTGAGTGTGTGGTGGCTGTTCCTCTCAGGATATGTATATATAGGTTATATCGATAGGTTCCTTCACTTTGGCTTCTGAATCCCTCCTCCAACGAAACAACTCTTAAGTTATTAATTTCTCATTATATTTTAGTATCTATTAATTGTTGAAACAATCCGTTTGGCTTCTGAGTGCTCCCATTTTCTTCTCAGACTGACAGGTGGGAGGGGAAAGGCTATTTCTGTGGTAGGTACCGTATGAGCTGAGCTCTGTGTGTTTCAGGTTTGTCATACATTTTGCTCAGAAACACATCACTCTTGATGCAATTTTTGTTGTTGAAGACTTTCACTTCAAAATGCTCAGCTGTGAATGCTGCAAGCAGTTTAAAAATAGCCATGGAGCATATTGATAAGAGAGTGCTTGGAAGCCTCAGCCAAAACCAGCCATTCTTGTGAATCTGAATGTTTCCCTGTTGCTGAGGAATGCTAATTAAGCTTTCAGTGCAGACAGGAAACGTATTTAGCACGAATTTTCAGTGAAAAGGAGCTGATTTCTCTTACCTTCTTCCCTCAGCAAGAAGAGGGAGCCTGTTAGTATTCTACTTTTCCCACTGGTTCTCATGTTTATTTGCCCCAGAAATAAAGAATCAAATTAATGAGATACACTTGTATCATGATGCATTCATTCTCTTGCCTTTCCCAAGGTCTTCGGTAGTCTGCAGCAATGCCTGTGTAATTTCCAGTAAACAATGAGAAATGTTTGCAGATTCATCTCTTTTCTCCTGGGACTCTGACATATTATGGCTGGCACCAGACAACACTGGTCTTTATAAATAATGTACAAGCACATGGACACGCTTTTTGAGAAGCAAGAGGTCAAACAAGGTATTACAGTGATATCCCATGGTGTGAAACTAAGTCAACTCCTTTTTCCAGTAGATGAATTGACCAGTGTGGATCTGTAAATTGTTCCTATCACTACTAAGACTAAAAGGAAAATGTCTCAGCTTTCTCACTGCAATTCACTCTGGCTGATAGCCAGGTTCTCCACCAGTCTGTGCCTTGTTTGTGTGCCCTGTGCCATCTTAAATTCTGTAGCCTTCAAGACCTCAAAACAACTTTTCAGTTTCTCCCTGGGTGCAGATTAAATTAATCTGGAATTTAAAGGTTCAGTGCTGCTGTGGAAGAGAATGGTCCATCACTATTCTGTTAATAGGAAGCTATGACTGTATCCTGCAAGTATCATTTATTAGATACCAAATGTTCTACTGTCACTTTACTGGAAACACAGGAATTCTGGTTTCTTCTTTACTGCTTTCTCAGCCATGATATCTTATGATTGACAGTATGTCTCCCTACCTGCCAGACAGGATGCCAGTCTGTCAGAATTGTTTCCTTTTCTGTTTGTTTACTACATAGAAGAAACTGATGTAAAATGCATTTATGCAGCTTTGATCCAGGGCAAAAAAAAAAAAAAAAAAAAAAAAAACTTGTTCTGACCTAAACTTTTGGAGGAGGGAAAAGCTTGGACAAATCAAAGACATAAAAAGCAATTGTCTGTAATCAAATATGGAGAACATGAAAGGTATTACAGATTATTGGCAAGGTCTTCAAATAATACAAGCAAGCAGTTCTTATGTCTTTCAACTCAATGCTACATTATGAATACCTCAGTGATGCTGGAACAAATCAAGGATTTATACTTAGTTTTGTTGAGAGAGAGGTAAGAGCTTGGGTTTGGAGAAGGACTTTCTTAAGACTGTAAGAAACCAAAATGCTCCTGTCACTTTTGAAGTGGATGACTGCAGGTGATGGTAGGGGTGTCTTGTCAGCAGCCTCAGGAAGGCAGTAGAACAAACCTATTTGGTGTTAATTAGCATCACTCACCAGATGAAACATCATCACTATCCTGAGAAGTGCTAGTACACTGGGCACTTGCAAACCCTGGGCTGCCACTAAGAAAAATCTAGAGAGGTTTTGAGATGTGAGCACTTCTAAGCACACAAGTCCCCTGGAAATATCAACAGAGCTGTCTGAATGAAAGGGATGTTTATTGCCCTTTGCTTCTCTTGCAAGCTGATTGTTTTGGGAAATCTGTTTTTGCAAGTGTCAGGCCGACCTGTGAAGAAGCAATTCTCCTCTGGATAATTTTGGCAGAACAACCTGACCTTCAAGAAACTATGACTAAGAGTGGCCCTTTATTTTCTTGTCACCCTCACAGTATGCAATCTGTGGCTGAGTCGTATGATGAAGTAATGGAGTCCAGAGATTCACTTCTGAAAACTGCTGTCATATAATAGCAATGCCAGCACTTATGAAATCTCCAGGTGAACTAGCTCAAAGGTGGTGTTCATGACAGTAGAAGTGTAGAGTCATTTAAAAACTGATTCTATGGTAAAAGTATGTCTGGGGCTGAGATGGGGTTTGAACACAGCTCAAGGAACGGAGAGAAATTCAGGGCCAAAGAGTAAAAGGCTTCTTCCCTGCCTGCCAGGAATTTATGGCAAGCTGCAGAGTGACAAAGACTTGATGATTTTTCCAGTGAGGCTTGTGGAGATGCTATTAAACAGATCTGAGAGAATCGACTGGAAGGAAAAAGGACAGGGAGGAGGAAAATGATGTGATCCGTGCTCAGAGGCTGCTAAAGCTTTTGAAAAGTACACATGGGTAGCCAATACAGCTTGCCAATTTTGGCTCACCAGTACTTGCTGAGATGCAATTCAACCAAAAGACTTGCAAGAGAAGGACCGATCCTTTAAAGCAAAGGTATCTTAGAGACAGCTAGTGACCTTGCATGGGACTGTAGGTTTTTTCCCAGTGTGACTTTTATATAAAAAGATTCCTCCATAAAGTCAAAGGAAGCAAAGGGTTTTTGTTGTTAGATGTTTGATTCCTAAATTGACGTTCTTTTTAAAGTAGATTTGTGGAAATAATGACTGTTGTCATCAACAGGCACTCTGTATGGAGGAACTTGGCAGAGGAAAAACCCTTCAGTTCTCAGCTCCGTGAGTGGGGAAGGCAGAAGGCGTACTTGGTCAACAGGGTGAGTAGAGTTGCCACAATTCCATTTTAAATACAAATTAATAACAAAAAACGAAGGAAAGATCTATAGTTAAAAAACAAACAAACAAAAAAAGCACACAAATAAATAATCCACAATGAATGGAAGGATTTATCTATTTTGTTGGAAATGCTTTTAATTTTCTATGAGTGAGACCAATGACAAACCCAAAGTAACTGGGTTGAGGCATTGCAATTTGGTCACAGCTATACATGTCTAAATCTGGAGAAGTTTGTCTGCATCTTACATCTGCTTGAAGTTGGAATCTATTTACATTGCTTACACTGTCTATTTACACTGTTCCATCTGGGAAAAAAAGGAAGGATTAAGTGTGTGTTAATGCATATCTTTTTATCTGTTTGCAGACCCTACAGCTTCCACTACCATACCTGTAGACCTAGGATCCCGAGTCTGAAACGAAGCCCTCTTCTGTAGATGTGTAGCCTCTCAAGTTTGAGTTGTGAGTACCTTTCTCAAACTTCTTGATATTTAATGTCAGTTGCTTGATTCATTGTGATGCAGAATATTTTCTCTTTATTTTTGCTGTCATTGGAAAAATGTGGGAAGAAAACTCACTAACTCCAATGTGATGCTAGAAAGCAGCATTTCCTTATTCTTGTGATATATATTGGGCAACTTAAGAAATAAAGCGCATGCTCACACAGTTCAGGTTCTGCATTTAAACAGATCAGACATACAGGTGCAATATATTGGCATGCATATTCTTTTCCAAGAACTCAGTAATACGTGCTAACATCCCTCTGAGCATGTGTGGTCATGTCTATGGTGGTCATACTACCACCTCCGTCCTCCTCTTTATCTCTCCTTCAGCTTCATCATGGTGTCCTTTGGCTGACCTTTTAGCTGCTTTTCCCCAATCTGGCAAATTTCCATGGCATGTTATGCCATAATGTGCAACTTTCTATCTTGGTGCACTATAACTCAAAACAATTTATATGAAACCCAAGAAAAAGTCCTTGCACATGGTGGATGCAAAGATAAACGTAGCTTATTGTGATTTGAATGCTTCAGTGAAGAAGGGATTTGGAAAAACAAGACCGTGCGCATACCAAGCAAAGCTAAACGGAAAACTTTAGAACTATCATTCATTAATTCCTTTTTGCTAAATTAATATATTGGCCCTGAAGTTAATATATTGATCCCTGTTGCTAAGCCAACTTACATCAGCACTACAAAATATCAAGAGGTATGCAGATGTTGGAAACACCTTGGGAAATGTAGAGATGGGAAATTGAGTAGAATTTAACATCTTACATTCTTTTAAAAAAAGCTATAAGAATTGATAGATTTTGTCTATTGTGCTATATTCAGTTTATTATATAGCCATCATTATTGAATTATTTTGTATGTATTGATACTACTTAAAATGGTTAATGTTCTCCAAGGTGCTGTATGCATTTAGAATGATGTATGAGTAGTAAGAATAACCAGACTATATATGTCAGAAAGAAATAGAGATGTAAAGAAGCTGCATGATTATTTCTTGTACCTACCTGCTCATGGTGGACATGAAGAGGGGCTCATTTCCCAGGTATAAATATATCACTGCTTCAGTTATCCTTTATGTAAAATGACATTAATGACATATCTCATAGGGGTTCTGTAAGTCAGCAATGTTTGTGAAAACACTTTTCTATCTTGATGTGAGAGACACTTTAGAAGTGCAGTGAATTAATGTTTTTTCTCAAATGCTTTTTGAGTTCTACAGGGTCAGGGTTTTGTGGCTTGTTATCAGTATTCCACCAAGTGACTTGCTTTCTAATCTCTAGATTTGCTGTGTGGTGATCAGAGTTTAATGAAATGACTGTGATAGCCAAAGACAATTATGATAATTGAGATCTTTATGGGGAGGAAGCCCTTAGTTTGGGTTTTATGCTGGTTCACAGTGTGAACCCTTCACAGCTCAGAAAAAAGCTCATCCTGGGACATACAATGCTCTCAACTATCTGTGGTGACTAACTCTGTATACACAGTTCTGACAGAGCAAATGAGAAGAAGGGCATGATTGCTTTTGTTTCAGCAGAAGAAACTGAAGAGAATTTAAGAGAATACTTCATATTACAGTACGTAGAAATTTTGGCTTGATGCTATCTTAGCTGACTTGTAGCTACTTATCAAAGCCTGCTATTACAGCTATGCTGCAGGGCTCTCAAGATATATCCTTGCTTCTTGGCTGAGTCAAGCTTTCATGCAGATACCTATCAAAACTTTCCACTCACAAACAAAATATTGTTACTTGGTAAAGTTAAGTAAGCCAAGTCCTGATCAGGACCCATAGACCTGTGTGTGTTCAAGTTCCTCAGGTGGTCCCAAACCTAATCTTCATGTATAGGAAGCAACGTCCCTACCCCTTGATCCCCTCCTGCCAAACCAAATGTTTGAGGACTGTGTGGTGAGCAGTTGTCAGGGAGGACCTGACAAGAGGTAAAAAAGTGAAGTACCTCAGCCTTCTCCTTGTCTGTTGTTACCAGCCTGGCTGACTTTCCTTTTCTGGTTGAGGTACCTGTAAAAGCCTTCCTTGTTCTTTTTTGCAAAGTTCAGTGGTTTTCCTGACCCCATCCCTACACAGCCTAGCAGCTTCCTTATACTCTGCTCATGGTACCTGTCCCTGTTTCCATTGCCTCTGTATTTTCTTTTTACTCATCAGTTTGACCAGCAGGTCCTGGTTCAGCCATACTGGTCTCTTGCCTTCCTTTCTTGACTTGCTACACCTGGGGATGGAGAGCTCTTGTGCCCTGAAAAAAGCCTCCTTGAAGCTCTGTCAGCTCTGCTACATAGCCTTGTCCATGAGGACAGTTTCCCAGGGTGTTTTGTTGACTAACTCCCTGAAGAGCTGGCAGTTAGCTTTCCTGAAGTTTTGCTTCCTAGTTTTGCTCTTCAGCTGTCTCTTGTCCCTCTGGAGCATGAACTGAATCATGGCATGGTCACTACAGTCCAGGCAGCCTCCAATCCGGATGTCACCAGTCAGTTCAGCCCCCCTTGTGGGCATATTATAGTGCATATCTAAGGAACAGTAGGATTTCCTGGGGTGTGGTGTCTGGTCACCAGCTGTTAGAGAGGAGGAGACACAGCAACAGGGCATCTTCTTGTCTCAGAATGCTATAACATGCTGCTTGGAACTCTTTACATTCCTGAAAACCAGTTATTTCTTTCTTCATCTTTGCTGCTAAGCACCTCCTGAGCAATTTCTGCTGCTCTTGAATTGGATTTTTCACAATATTGCATGTAAAGATATTTCAGAAATCAAGAGGGCTTGCTTTTGAAGCTAAATCATCAAAACATATCTTTTTATTCTGAACGGACCATTTGGGTGACCATTTCTATTTCAAATAAGCATGGGCAAAGCATAGACTTTTTGAGAAGTGAACTTAATAGATCCAGTTCAGAAGTGCAGCTCTCAATGCCGGTGCAGCTCTCTGCTTCAAGTGTGAGAAGAAAGCAGCGTGTGAATTGTGGGAGCTGAGAAGGAGATGCCATCTGACCTGGCCCTTTCTCCACCATTGCAGTCACCAGCATTCTTTCTTAAGAGGAATCCTGGCAAACTGGTGCAGGTACTTTTTATATCTAAATTTCAAGTCAGCAAGGTCCTGTGGCTGACAGGCAATCCTTTTGCCTTTCTGTTTGGTTCTTCTGCTTTAGCTATTGTCATGTTCTGAGGCTGCTTTTTTGCTGTTTTTTTTTTTTTTTTTTTTTTTTTTTTTTTACTTCTGCTGCATTGCAGATACCTGTTCAGTCATGCCTGGTGCTGAGATTAAATGGCTCCAGCAGTGAGGATGCCAATGACTGGGATTTGATTGCAAAGGCTTGCACTTGTATGTCAGCAGAGTGGTTGATTGTGACCCAGCTGCTGTTGCAAGTGAATTGCACCTTGCGTGGGACACGTACCTAGGCCTCCGTCTAGTCCACAGCAGGGAAGCCACCATTTCATATGATGCTGGTAGCAGTCCCAGCACCACAGCAGAAACTGCACAGAGATCTTGGGGGCAGTTTTAAGACAAATTGGAAGTGCAGCGTGAAAGCACTCTTTTCAGCCACATATTCTGTGTTGTGGATTCGTGAATTTATGAAGTTTCATCTCCAAGACTAGCAATATCGATTCCTTTACAGGCTGACTGGGTGTCCACCACCCTTAAATGGATCCAGGAACTGTGAAGGTAGGCTTGGTGTAAAGTTGTCCCTTCACACCCATTTTCAGGTTTATTTGGACACTGCAGGAAAACTGAGTGTTTTTAAAGAGGGAAATTAAATCTGCACCTTATGGAGATAAGATCTTTCATCCATGTTTGCTACAGTTCACAGTTTTCACACCTGGAAGTCCCCTGTCCACATTTATCCCATTTAAGTAACAGGGCAAGACCACTCCACGTTTTGTTGTACCTTTTAATGAAGGAGGTTGTTTCAGAAGAAGCTTAATAAGATGTGTAGAACTGCAGTCTGAAAAATAAGCTGATGGCATGAGGAAGACTGAAGAGCCTTCCCAGCTACCAGTTCTTACATCTACTTGCCCTTTATGTGCATCAACAATGTTCACCCACAAGTTGAGGATTCATTTTGCAGAGGTGACTTGCATCAGGTGCCAGTGCCAAATAGCAGAAACACGGATGTAAATCCTTTCTGCGTGAACTGCAACATCACAAGTTGACATAGGCAACACACTATGGATGGGGGGTACCCTGTTTTCTTTCAGTCTGCCCTTTTTATGATAAACAAAATATGTGGTGAATTTCAGCTTTGCTGCATGCTCCATGCAGGAGACACTGAGATACACAGTGAACTCCCCCGTGGACTTGATAGCATTTTAAAAATGCATTGCCCAACCTGTAGGCTGATACTACTGCGCATAGATCCAGTCAGTACAAGCCCATGTGTCACTACATGTTTTCTTCAGATAGAGCTCTAAAAGTAAAGCAGTATCTCATGCTATCTATGTTAGAGTTATTGGGGAGGCAGTAGATGTAAAGACAGATTATGAAGACAGGGAGGGTTCTAGCGAATCTTGGAGCGCTGTAGATGCCCACTTCTTAATCTTTTTAACCTCAGCCAAAATAAGTTTGTCATTGGTTTTATCTTTTCAGTTTCAAATCTCAAGCCATTGTCACCAAAAGGATGACTGTATAGTAGTCTGTATATATATTTTGTGACTCGCTTGCTTGATAGTACCAACTTCATCCACTCTGCTCAGAGCATGTTTAGAAGTTTCTGTGGCAGTGCAATGTGGGATGTAACCAATGGGAGAAACAGCAAACGAAAGTGCACAGGAAGTTGAAAATGCCAGAATTGGGCTGTCCCATGCTACTTCAGCTTAGGTGTTCCCTCTTATTATCTTGTCAATGTTCTGAAAGCCTATCATGACACTGTAGTCTCTACACCACTTCATCTGTAAGTGCTTCTGCTGAGAGTGTCATGAGAGAAAAGATAATGCCAGGTGTGCAGTGATTTTATTGAGGATAACCAACGGCGCAGTAAGAGTGGGGTTAAGGGCTGCTGATCATCCACAGAGGTCATCAAATGAGCCTTTTGCATCATGTGTTCATAATCCTGAGTTAGTTGCTCTGAGTGAATTATCCAGTGAATTACAGCCTTGACTAATTTGAGAACGGGTCCTAATTTCCACAGATGTGTCACACACATAGATGAATTGCAGGGTACACTATCAAGAGGATATTATGTGTGTGGTAAAAATGCACTGGTGCATTGCCATCTACAATTTATAGATGGTCTGTGAGCTTGTGCCTTTTATTCTTATGCTCCAGGGAGTCTGTTCATGAGAGTTTCAAACTGTGATCAAACTTTTAATTGAAAGTGATGGGCCAGAATGTTACTCACCATGCTTTGGGGAGTCCTGGCAATATTGCTGTCCACAGGGCAGCCACTCAAGGTGATTTCAGCAAGCTCCCTGATCCCATCTTGTCCTGTTCACTCATGGTGAGTCTTGCTCTATAACCGCAGTGTGGAGTTGCCAAAACAGGATGAAGAGAAACCCAAAGCAAAGTTAATACATCCCTTGTTGTAGCAGAAACGAGACACAGATCATCTCCCCTCTTCTTTCCTCAAGGAAGCAAAAACCCAAGGCTGTGATTCTTGGCTGAAAACAGACTGCCGTCAGTGTATGCTTGTGCCAGCTGGGAGCCTGGCTCTGAATTTGACAGTTCCAGCTCTTTCTCTTAAAAAAGCTGCTGCTTCTGTCTTGTATGAATTCTGCATTATATTCAGTGTATGTAAAAACAGCCATAAAGTAACCAGTGACCTTGACCATAGCATCAGCTAAAGGAGAAGCAAAGAACTCCCCATGGTATGCAGTATCGTTTATCAAGGCATATTTCTATTGACCATACTCCCTCTAAGGAAAATATCTTTCCTGAAAGAAAAAGATCTCAGACTACATTACTGAAACTTTGGGAAAAGTTTGGGTATGTCTTAGCAGTGGAGGATCAAAAGTTTTAAATCAGCTAAAAAAAGTCTTCTACTATCTATCTCCCCTCTAATCTCAAAGCTGTTGTCCCAGTGGTGACATAGATATATGGCATACTCTCTTCCCTTCCCAAATGCTGCAGTCCCTCCCCACTTCATCCAGGAGTGTGCTAATGCTGTGCTCTGCAGCACCCCTGAATTCTGTGAAGTGGCAGTCGTGCATCCAACATCATGGGATCTTGTTCTCATGTAAGCCTGTGATGTTTGTCTGGTTTCGTTTGCTGTTTTGCCTCAGTGGATGAATAGGCAAATTGTGAAACTCTTCTTTATAATTCCTAATGGCATAAAAGTATGTATATTTTATGTTAGGTAGATAAAGTTTTACATATACTTACAGAGAAGTTGGCAGGGAGAGAGAGGTTAATTATCCATGAATATTGTTAGATTTCTTGTCTTTTATGGACACTGCCTTTTCAGGTATGGAGCACACTTCATTTCCCAGTTACCATTTTCCCATTTTTCTCAGTCTTCTTTTAAAAGAGAAAGTGGCAATTAATGATCTTCTGTCATTTCCTTGCTCTGTTTTTGCGGCTACCATTTCCCTTTGCTGCCCTTATTCTTTCATTTAAGCTCTGCACAGATGATTTGTCACTTCCTAAACTCAAGAAATATCTGCACAATATAGCAGATTAGCTCCTGAACCAAGCTTAATTTAATCCAATGGGAAATTTTGGTGGAGTTTAGAACAGCTCCTAAACATCCCTTGTATAAAGGTTCTCCCCAGTCAGAGAGCCTTCATGCTCTTCAAGTATTGGTTTTCCTTTCTTCAGAGCACCTTCATAAAACTGAAGTCTCTGGACAACGTGCCTGTGTCAACAGCAGGCTGTATTTTCTTACAGCATATTACGATGATGGCATTATGATGATGGCTTTATACTCCAGAAAAATGGAGGATGCTTAAGGATCTGCAATGCACTTGTTAACAGAATGGAAGTTCTGAAGCTCTGGATTTCTGCGTTCAGCTCAGCATCTCAAGGAAATTGCTCAGATTCCTATTTACCTCAGTTTACCCATTTGAAGCCAGGGCACAGTGTCTTTGTGAAGTGTAAATGATGCATGTTTTTGGAATGCTTGAAACAAAAGATTATGTAACGTGGGGAAAAAAAAAACAAAAAACACGAGCTGTTGAGGAAGAAAAGAAAAAATCTACAGCATTCTCATAGGCCTGGTGAACAAAAACAAAAAAGGATTTGCTAAATGCAGGCTTAAAGCAAAACTTGAAAATGTGCTTTTACTCTTGGTTTGGGATTTCATAACAAACATACCAGGATCATAATTTCAAAGAAAGTAGGTAATGAATGAGAATCTTATCCGTACTCTAATCATGCCTCATGTACATAAATTAGACATGTCTCTCCCAGAGAGCAGATGCAATCTCACTTGAAATGTATTGTGAAGAAATGTCCTTAGGGGCCAAAGCTCTGTGTCCTCAGTAAAGTATGGGCCCATAAAAAATACTGCAGGTGAAAACTACTGTGTAGCTGGGGTGCACCTAGTGCTGTGCATCCTGTAAGAATGTTGTGTTAGGAACCTGTGGGTGCAGAGTTCATTGATCCAACAAGCAGGGTGCTGGGCTGCAAAGAAACCTCAGCACACAGAAAACCATGACATTATTTCAACCATTGCTACTGCATGACAAATATATTCACCTTATAACTATGCCACATTCCACTAAATTACATGCTCTGTGGTTTGCTGTGATTGTATGATGGCATCACTCACTATAACCACAAACCACAGTGAACTGACGTTGTTTCCGTGATTTCACTGGTTTTGTCTTAACCATATCCTTTGGCCCTTCTGCCACTTTCACCATAGGAAATGCTAAGCTGGAACACCGTAGAGCACTTCTACAAACTCTTATTTTCCAGCTCCTTTAAATGCACAGGCCTATAGCACTTCTGTTTAGTGTAAACCTCCTTCTCGTGGTGAATGCAGCTTAAACATCTTCATCCTGCCCCATTGGATGCCAAGTCTTGATGGGGAGGATGTTGGGCAGATGGCCAAGTTGTGAGCAGGGAACCAGCCTGGGTTGTCTTAGAGCAAAGCTGGGCATTGACACATGAGCTCTGCTGTCTCAGGAGTGCTTTTCCCTAAGCCATCCCAGTACCTGCTGCCTGTCCTCTTCATTAGGCACATGGTGCACAGCCACTAACATTGGCACTAACTGAAACCAGCTTAGTTTTGTGGGGATTTAGCAGACCAGCTCTTGGCAGAGCTGCTTTTCCTAGAGGAAGCAGAACAGCCTCGATCAGTGTGGTTCATTCTTGAGGGCTGTGCTCTGCAGTGAAGTTGAAATTGCCTGGATTCCCTTCATGGCACAGCTTGTCTGGAAGAAAGGGAAATTTGAATGTTGCTTCTGTTGGCAAGAATAACACAAAGTCTCATTGCAAGGTTGGAAATACATTGACACGTCTTAGATCTATTCCATGGAAGAACAGTGAACTTCAGTTTCAAGTGCCATTTCCTATTACATTTAGATAGCACTGAGGTGGTTTCTAAATGGTGGAGGAATGGGCTAAATGGAGATATGGTGAATCAGGGGGGTGATTTGTTCCAGGAAGCAGTGGGATCGCTCGCTTCATTAGTTTTCATGCTACCCAACTGCTCTATTTCAATATATTAGAGCACTCTCATGGCCGAGCTGAGCGCGGTGGTGCATAGTGCACTCATGCCGTACAGATAGTTCCACATATATCTCCTGCCAGGGAGCCAGTAAACAAAGGCTGTGAATATCTGCACTCAGCTGCAGTAGCTCTGCGCCTCCATTGTAATTTGTGACCAACATAACAAGATATGCTGTATACTAATGCTGGGTCATATATTTGGCTGTTCTGAATGGGCATCCTCCGAGATATTGCATACACACAGGTGCACATGCGCACACTCTTGATTTGCTCCTTCTCTGTGAGGCTGGACAAACAGATGTGAGGCACATATATCTTCTTATTCCAAGAATCTCCTAACATAAAGAAATTCTTACCTAGAAACAAACTTGTATAGAGTGGTTTTCAAGGCAACAGACTTTGTGTTCCGAGTAGATAAATAATGCACAGGCCAGATGCTTATTTGACCTTCCTCTGTTTGCAAGTTTAATTAAAAAGAAGCAGAAAAATCACGGTGTAGTCTTCTCCACTTTTTCCCCAGAACTTAGCAGACTACTCAAGAAGAAATGTGGACTTTTTATTTCAACCGGTCCAAATTTCTGAGTTTCTTTAATTTCAAAGAAAAATCATCTCTCTTCAGCCCTGTTGATTCTCATGACAGACATTACTAAATACTGAATTGTTACCGTCAGCACTTACCTTCCAGGAATTTACCAGTACCTGTTTTTGTGTACTTATTACCAAATAAACAAGATCTACCCATTTTTTGTTTTAAATTTAATGATTTACCAGCTGTAGAAAAGCTAATGAATGCCATCTCTGCGCCATCAGTGGGACAGGACTCTGTTGGGAAAGGAAGAAGTTGAAGTTGACATCCCTTCTGCCTCTCTACCAGCAAAAGCAGGCTGCAGCTGCATGGCCTCTTAACCTCATAATTTTTGGAAGTTCAGCAGTCATTTGGTAAACAAAGGCAGGAGGAAACCTTGAGCTGCTATAAACCAGTGCACCTCTGCTGTCAGAAATGAACCTTGCCAGACTACTCCATCAAAGGACCTGACCTAAAGTAATGGGAATTTGCTACTGGAATATAAGTCAAACATTTGAGGACTGTATTCCTACTCCTGAAAACTCACATCCAGTTCGGTGTTCCTCCAGAGAGCATTTGCAAAGACTGTTTTTTCATTTAGTTTGAGATCAGGTAGACAGGAAAAAAATCAGCAGAGCTGGCAAGAAAAGGCAGTACTGAGAGGAAAGGAAAACGCTTCAGCTCTGAGGTTGCCTTCAGCTGGCAGAAAGAATGGAAGGAGTCTGTCAAGTGAGTGACTGGAGCCAAGGTGTTTTGTTTCATTTCTGTGGGTTTTTTTAATTGTTGGCACCACTACTGTTAGTGATACAGAGTCTCAGTAAGGCAGCTGAAGCAGCCCTTTTGCCATGGAGGTGGAGAGAGCCTGCAGAAGCCACAGACAGAAACCCAGGGTCCAGCCCCAGAGCAGGCGGTGCAGAGCTGCTGCACATAGGCTCCTGTCACGAGGCATGCAGCAGCTTTGGGAGCTTCTAACACTTGGCTTTGCACAGTCCCTTTGCTAAGCCGTGATTTGCTGTTTCTTGTTTCTGCCCTTTTGTGTCCAAATACATACGTATTTGTCCTGGCCAACATAGCTGTGGAGCAGAGCCTCCTGCCCAGTGGCATGGGCTGTTACAAAAGCAGTGTGCATCAATCACACTGTGCACACCTATTTGGGATGCACACAAATTCAACATTGTTTCTGTTTTTTGCATAAGAAGGCAATTCAGAGGGGACTCTGTTTACAAGACGCTGATTGGTTTTACTTTGCATACCAAAGAAGCACCAAGAAATTGTATAAATGTAGCATGTGAAGAGCTTTGAATCTTATATTTAAAGATAATTTGTGTTGACTACACTTGGCACTAAGGAGGAGGCATGGCAAAGAAATGTACAGAGTATACTGAGAGCTTTTGTCATATTTCCAAGGGGAAAGTGAAAGCACAGCATGACGTGCATTGCCAAGCTTAAGATTGCCACCTAGTTTTCATGAGATTGCTCTAGGCTTGATAAATCCCATTTTAAAATTGACATTTCTAGAATAAATAGTTCTTCACATTTTATTCCTAGCATCATTGTCATTATCTCTGATTACTTTTATTTGACAAAGTGTCAGTTTTATATCATGAAGATACAGCAACAAATTGGATTGAAACATAATGATAGTGCAATTTTGAGTAGGACTCCCTTGATGGTTGGACCAGATGATGTTAGAGATCTTTTCCAACCTTAACAATTCTACGATTCCTTAATTTAACCTCAGAAATCCAAAAATTGGATGTCTAGTCTTGGTCTGGGCTCTATTTGTAGTCAGCAAAGGGAAATGTGCTTCTAGAAAATGATTCATCCTGTCCAAAATTAGATGTCTGAGACTGACTGGATTGTTTTCCCACCAGAGGTATTTTTCTGTATCCACAGACTAGAGGGGAAACCTATATAAATAATTTGGGCAGGTTACCTGTCTTGAGGTGGCTACATATCTGTGAGAAACGTGTTGAACATTTGGTTGCTTCCTTGTAGCTTCTTCAGTGCTATGGACCAACCTAAACTTACAATAAGGTTGTAGTATAATTGACAGCAATAGATGAAGTAATTTATTTCTCCAGGGGAAGAAGAAATACAAAAGAATGTGGTATCTGTATGTACCACAGCATAGTTTCTCTCTACTGACAAATGTGAGTGTGTTTGATGAAAACAAAACTGAACCATACTGAAAGGTGAGACGGGCCCCATAAGTGAAAGTAAAAAGGCAAGAAGCCTCAAAAAATCATGTATTATAAGTTACAGAACTGAGACTATGTGGAGACAACTGCATTGTAAGCTGTCAAAATAAACAAGTTGTAAAGCTAAAGATACAACCTAGTTGTGCAGCATTCACATCCCTGTTCCCCAGTCAGAACAAATAGATGCAGTTTAACCAATGGATCTGTGCCCATTCACTTCTGTCTACAGCGTGGCATCCATCTGTGTGCCCTAACCCTCTCTTCCATGTTCAGATAGTATGTGGGCCTCCACGTAATCCCTCTGATTATACCAGAACAGAGTACGTAACAGAGAAATGGATAGTAAGGAAATAAAGCATGCATGTCGGAATCCCTTAAAGTGTAATGTTCATCATCCTTCCTGAATGAACATGTGAAAGAAAAACAACATTTTATAAAGTACGTTTTCATCAGCTGTGTGAGGCAACAGTGGCTTTTGCTGGAGTGAAGCAGCACTCAGGAGATACTCAACCCCACAGTCATAGGTCACACTGGCAGAACTCAGCACACAGACTGTTTGCTTTGTTTTCCAGAGTTGGTGTTCGGGGTGGTGTCATAACTTCTACATTTTTGTTTCCATCATTAACCATGTCAGACTTCCTCCCCAAGAAAATTCAGTTTTAGGAGAATGGTGACTTCATCACAGAAAAAATCCCTCTGGCTTTAGGCATACAACCTTTATTCTGAAGTGAAAGCAGTCCAGAATACTGTGTGGGCACGGATTTATTTTGGTTAGCACCCCGTACAGAAAAGCTTTGCACTATGTAGGCCTATACTGATTACAGAAAACCCTGAGCTGAAACTCCCTCAATCCTGTGGATGAAAATGAGCTATCCTTTTGCTGCCCTCTTTCTTCAACTTACAAGCATATCACCTGCACGTAGTACTTTAGTGACTTCCTCTTTGACCAACGATGTTGATACTTGGAAATGAGGTGGCAAATTTATACTCAGATTATTTGGGAAAGAATCAGAGTAGTCAAAACATCTTGAATCTCTACTCTTACTAGATGCCAATCTATTTAAACATTTTAAAATGTTTAAAATTTAAATTGTATTAAAATTTAAAATCATTATTTAATTTAAAATTCCCTCTGCAGTTGCTTATAGTCATGGTGTTTCAAATTTCTTCTCCAAAGAGTTGAGCCCTTATACTTCCCTCAAATCATGGAAGTTCACAAGACTTTGGTCTCCTCTGGCCAGAGGGCATGACTTGCTTTCCCCTCAGATTTTTTACTAATTCCAGCATCTCAGCCCTGTTTGTCAATGACTGTACAAAGAATCAAGAACATTAAATATTAGGCAATGCTCACCACATTTCCTGAATCCCTAAAAAGCAGCAGTACACTGCAGTAATGGGAGGGGAGCAGAAAGAGGACAAAAATGGGTCTTCTTGCTTATGGAGAAGCATTACTACTGGCATTGATGCTTGGACCAGCCGCAGTGAAGAAAAAGCCTGCTTCTCATTGGTAACTGCTTCTCACTGCCAACTGCCCTCATGAGGTACTGCCAAGGGTTTCCTAAGTCCAGTTTCTGGGGATGGCCAAGAAGGGCCAGAATGTCACCACAGGATGGTGAGGTAAGAAGGAACAAGGGCAAGAACAGCATCCCCCTGGGCAGGTGAGAAACATA
>NW_024885088.1:2684573-2690980 GCF_019232065.1 Centrocercus urophasianus | reverse complement strand
GCATCGCCGGCTCATCACAATGTGCCGTCCTCACCTGCAGCACGTGCTCCAGCGCCGGCACAAGTTTCACAAGTTTCTGGGCTTTTCCCAGTGCCACTGCTCACTCCATTCCCCACGCACACCTCGTGTGCTTGGTATCAGTGTTTCACACCAATCACCGGGGCCTTGGCCACATCTTCCCACGGGCTCCATCAGGTCTCTCTGGCCATGGCACACATCCCCCGGCATGTACTGCAAGAAGGAGAACTTGTATTCAATAAAAGTTCATGTTTCTCTCTGACAAGGGGTCTTGATGATCTCAGAGGTCTTTTCCAACCTTCCTGATTCTATGACTCCATTGTTCTTAGGCTGCAGGAGGAAGTTCTGCAGACTCTCCCTATGCTCCAGCTCTGCTGGCCAGCCCTCTGGGACCTCCAGGTTCTTCCCAAGGGATGTCAAAACCCAGAGCACTGTCCAGTGGATTTTCTCCCCCTTGCAGAGCAATCAAGCCATTGAGCTGTCTCCAGCTGCAAGCCTTGGCCATCCATTCATACAAGGGCTTGCAATAGTTGGCACCCGGTTGGCTTGGCCTTATCAAGGTTTGTCCTTAAGAACTTCTTTACGGTGAGGGTGACAGAGCACTGAAACAGGTGCCCAACAACAGGGAGGTTGTGGAGTCTCCTTCTCTGGAGATATTCGAGACCCGCCTGGCCACCTACTTCTACAACCTGATGTAGGAAACCTGCTTTGGCAGGGCAATTGGACTTGATCTCTCGAGGTCCCCTCCGATCCCTATGATTCTGTGATTATCAACTGCTATTTTTGACATTATTTTTCCAGGAGATTCCTGGAGTCTGTTGAGGTTAACTTCCCGGTCCAGGTACTGAAAGACCAATCTGAGGTGAAGCCTTTCTGGACCTGGTGCTCACCAGTGCAGAGGAGAGCATTAGAGAGGTTAAGATTGGAGGCAGCTCGTTCTTCAGTGATTATGGCCTGGTGGAGTTTGTGACCTGGAGGATTGCAGACATGGCAAAAACCATAGTCAGGATCCTGAACTTCAGGAGAGCAAACTTCCACCTGCTCAAGGAACTGCTGATTTCCTGGGAAACTGTCCTTAAAGGCATAGGAACAGAACAGAGCTGGTAGCTCTGTAAAGACACCCTTCTGTGAGCGCAAGAGCTCTCCATCCCCCATCAGAAGAAATCGAGCTGAAGCAGGTGGCCAGCATAGCTGAGCAAGGACCTGCAGCTCAAGCTGATGGAAAAGAGTGAAGTATACAGGAAGTGGAAGCAGGGTTGTTTAGCCTGGGAAGAATACAGGGACATTGTCCACATGTGTAGAGATGAGGAAAGTCAAGGCACAGATGGAGCTGAACTTGGCAAGGGATGTGAAAAATAACAAGAATGGGTTCTACAGGTACATAGGCAGGAGGAGACAGATGAAGGAGGGTGTTCCTACTCTGATAAATGAGGACGGAGAACTGGCTTCCTCAGACATGGAAAAAGCTGAGGTGCTCAATAAGTGCTTCGCCTCGGTCTTCACTGGTGGCCAGGCTCTCCATGTCTGCCAGGACCCTGAACCTCTAGGTGTGGGTGAGAGGAGCATATTCTGTATCCTACTGTATCCTACTGTAACAGTGGAACAAATCTGAGATCTCCTCATGAAACTGAATGTATATAAATCCATGGGGCCAGATGATATGTACCTCAGGGTTCTGAGGGAGATGGCTGATGTGGTTGCTGAGCCGCACTCCATCATATTTGAAAAGTCATGACTGACAGGTGAAATCCTCGTTGTCTGGGAAAAGGGAAACATCATTACTCCCATTTTTAAGAAAGAGAGAAAGGATGGCCTGGGGAACTACAGGCTGGTGAGCCTCACCTCTGTGCCTGGGAAGATCATGGAACACATCTTCCTGGTTACCACATTAAGGCACATATGTGATGAAGAAGTGATTCAACACAGCCAGCATGGCTTCACCAATAGTAGATCTTGCCCAATCAATCTGGTGGCCTTCTATGATGGAACAGTGGCAGTGGTGGACGGGGAAAGGGCAATGGATGTCACCTACCTGGACTTCTGCAAAACCTTTGACATGGTCCTTCACCACATCTCCCTCTAAATTGGAGACGTGTGGATTTGAAGGATGGACTGTTTGGTGGATGAAGAACTGGTTGGCTTGTCACAGCCAAAGGGCTGTGATCAACGGTTCTGTGTCTGGGTGGAGGCCGGTCACAAGTGGTGTCCCTCAGGGGTTAGTCTCAGGTCCAGTGTTCTCCAGCATCTTTATCAGTGACACAGATGGTGGAATCGAGTGCAGCCTCAGCAAGTTTGCTGATGACACCAAGCTGAGTGGTGCAGTCAATACGACAGGGGGAATGGAAGCTCTCCAGAGGGACCTGGACAAGCTGGAGAAGTGGGCCCGTGTGAACCTAAGGAGATACAATAAGATTGAATGCAAGGTGCTGCAGTTGGGCTGGGGCAATCGCAGGTATTTATACAGACAGGGAGAAGGACCCCTTCCTTCAGAGCAGCCCAGCACAGAAGGACTTGGGTGTTCTGGTGGACAAGAAGGTGTACATGTGCCAGCAGTGTGCGCTTGCAGCCTGGAAGGCCAACTGTGTTCTGGGCTGCATTAAGAAAGGGATGGCCAGCAAGAAGAGGAAGGTGATTGTCCCCCTCCACTCGGCTCTTGTGAGGCCTCATCTGCAGTACTGCGTCCCAGGTCTGGGGCCCCCGGTACAAGAAGGATGTGGAGCTCTTGGAGCGGGCCCAGAGGAGGGCCACTAAGATGATCAGGGGGCTGGAGCACCTCTCCTATAAGGAAAGGTTGAGGGAACTGGGCTTGGTTAGCTTGGAGAAGAGAAGGCTCTGGGGAGACCTCATTGTGGCCTTTCAATAAATGAAGGGAGTGTATGAACAGGAGGGGGTACGACTGATTATGAGGGTGGATAGTGATAAGACAAGGGGGAATGGTTTACAACTAAAAGACAGGGGAGGTTTAGGTTAGATATTGGGGGATGTTTTTCACTCAGAGGGTGATGACACACTGGAACAGGTTGCCCAGAGAGTTTGTGAGTGCTCCATCCCTGGAGTCCTTCAAGATCAGGCTGGATATAGCTCTGGGCAGCACAGATGTGGTTGGCGATCCTGCACATAGCAGGGAGGTGGAAATTAGATGATCTCTGAGGGACTTTTCAACCCAGGCCTCCTAAGATCCCATGAATCTATGATCTCCAATATCTTAAGGGGGCAGAAGGGAAGCAGAAATTCAAAATCTGTCACCTGGAGCCATGGACATGCTGCAAAGCAGAGGCATGCTGGGCCAGATGTGGCCTTTGCACCAGTGGAGACTGTGAAAAACCCACACTGAGCTGGCAAGCAGGAGATGGCCTTCAGCATGGCCCTACCATCGCTATGTCCAACAGAACCACAGTTCCATTACTGCATAGCAGCTGGTGCTGGGGTTCTTCCTCCGAAAATGGAGGAGAAGGGAGACTCTGCACTGATTCCTGGTGACTCAGCCCTTGGAGATGGTTCTTAGCACTCAGCAGGGATAGAGCACAACCTATGCAAATCTGGAACAGGCCAGGTGCAGGGTGATAAGGTGCATGACGAGAGTCACAGTGCCATGGAACTGAGGGATTTTGGCAGCTGGAGGGACTGAGGAAACATCTCCAGCCCTGCATGACTTCTACAAACTGACCCACAAATGCTCACCCTGTCCAGGGTCTGAGAATGCCCCGACCAGAGCACAGTCCTGAAACACCATGGCAGCCACAAAAGGCCGCTTTTCCCATTGCCACTGCCCACTCCATTCCCCATACGTGGTGTGCTTGGTATCAGTGTTTCACACCAATCACTGGGGTCTTGGCCACATCTTCCCATGGGCCCCATCAGGTCTCTCTGGCCATGGCACGCAGCCCCAGGCATGTACTGCAAGAAGAGGAACTTGTATTCAATAAAAGTTTGTGTTTTCACACAGAGGGTGGTGACGCAGAGGAACAGGTTGCCCGAGGAGGTTGTGGATGCCCCATCCCTGGAGGCATTCAAGGCCACGCTGGATGTGGGTCTGGGCAGTCTGGTATGGTGGCTGGTGACCCTGCACATAGCAGGGGTTTGAAACTAGATGATCATTATGGTCTCTTGCAACCCAGGCCATTTCCATGACTCCGTGATTCTACAATTCTACGATTCTACGTTTCTACGATTCTATGATTCTATGATAGTTGGACTTGATGACCTCAGTGGTCTTTTCCAACCTTAATGATTCTACAATTCCATCATTCTTAGGCTACAGGAGGGAGTCCTGCAGGCTCTCCCCATGCTCCCGCTCTGCTCGCCAGCCTTCTGGGACCTCCAGGTTCCTCCCGAGGGATGTCAAAACCCAGCGCAATGTCTGGTGGATTTTCTCCTTCTTACAGGGCGATCAAACCACAGGGCTGCCTCCAGCTGCAAGCTTTGGCCCTCTGTTCATACAAGGGCTTGCAACAGTTGGCCCCTGGGTGGCTTGTCTTTATCAAGAGTTATTTACAGTATTTAGTCGCTAGATAGTTGGTGATAGTGAAGGACAAAAGCTGGTGTCCTTCAGTCAATGGATGGGAGGGCAGGGGCTGCCCGCTTGAGCTCCACTGACATGACAGAGCTGCAGGGCAGGGCAGCAGAGGAGCAAAGGTATCTGGAAGCAGGGAGAGGGGAAAGGAGGCTGGAGGAAAGCAGCCAAGAGAAAGGAGGATTGAAGGAAGTAGGAAGGGACTGGGGAGGAGTGCAAAGGGAGCAGGAAGGAAGGAGGCAGGGGGTAGCAGGGCTGCTGAAAAAATCAGGGAAGAGAAGGGAGCCCATGGATAGGAGGGTTGTGATGTGTCTGTGGGCAGCCCTGCCCTGGGGAGGCCTCTGGCACTGTGCTGGCACCCTCGCCCGCACTGACAGGGAGAGCTGCACTTCATCAAGCAGCTCCAGATCAGGCAGCATCTACTCAGCTCATCGCAAGCTTTCCAGTGCAGATGTGAGGTTGCTTGCTTCCAGCTTTCAACTGGGTTTATAATTTGGCATGGAAAGTACAGGGAGGAAAAAGCACCCAAAACCACGTAGTGACAAAGCATTACATCACGTGCCTTAACGCTTTAGCACAAGGCCCAGCTGAGAGCCCACTTTCCACTGTAATTTTCCTGCGCATCTGCCAAGCAGTGCATGGAAAGAGCCATCTGTGATGTCTTATGGGGGCATTTCCCGGACTCAGCTTCCAAAGGGTAACTAAAAATTGTGTTCTGTAAAATGTAAGCCATCGCCCAAATGACTGGAGTTTTAGAAACATGTAAGTTACAGGCAGGAGAAGAAGCGATGACTCCCACTGTTTGGTCTGCTCAATCTGATCTACTTGGAGTTCATCAGCCTCTTTGGCAAAATTAGCATCTCATAATTACTTTATAATCCAATTCATGTTTTAAGCATTTTATCGAAAAAATTAGCAGTCAGTATGTGAACAGCTGTTCATTAAGCATCTCTGGATGTTAAAGATGTCATCATCATTTAATGATGCCTTATATTTGGATCTTGCAGCATCCTAGATGCCCATGACTGTGCTTTCATTTTTATCTCCAGATGACCGACTGCTGCTGGAACCAGCAATCAAGGGAAGCAGCACATTGCCCACCCCTGGGAAGTACTAGCCCCAGGCTGAGCACCTTGATGGAGCGCTGGGTTTGTCCTGCTACATGGTGTAGAGCTCAGGAGGAAAGCATCCAAATGAAAGCCTACACGAGGGAGCAGGCTAAATGATCTCACAGTCCCCTTTTGCCTTAAAATCTTGGAACAATGAATTGAAATCTAGGAAAATGAGTCCCCAGATGTAGGAATGAGTTGTTTTAGTTGCAAATAGGTCAATTAAACCTAGAATGACAAGCTCCTGGGTCTTCTTTAAAGTAGAAATTGGATTGAAAGGGATGGAAATATAATTAAAGTTCTCTTGTAATTTCAAGCTAATACAGAATTTCTCACTGCCTGTACTACACTCCTGTGGAATATTCCCATGTTCCCCCGCAATGCTGATCCATTGTTTTCCATCTATTTTAACAAAGATAGCCTCTGGCTGGGCCACAGCATAGTGAGTGCAGGGCCAGACTCCCCAAGTGAGAGTCCCCCTCATGCTCTAGGCAGGCGTTGCAGGGAGACCCCTCTGTGTCAGAGCTATCTCAAGAGAATGACTCATGGAGCAGACCAGGGTCCTTTCTCTGTGCCCTGTTCCTGCTGCCTGCAAGAGACTGCCAAGGTCCCAAGGGCCTGCTTGCCATTGCCACACTGATTAGGGTGGGTGAGGAGCAATTTGATAAATGCAACTTTAATATTTCCCACCCCAGCTTCTTAGCCCTCTCCTCTCCTCTCCTCTCCTCTCCTCTCCTCTCCTCTCCTCTCCTCTCCTCTCCTCACCT
>NW_024885088.1:2654003-2670267 GCF_019232065.1 Centrocercus urophasianus | reverse complement strand
CTCTCCTCTCCTCTCCTCTCCTCTCCTCTCCTCTCCTCTCCTCTCCCTGGCAGCTCAGAGCTGCAGTGTCACAGTGGGATGCAGCATGTCTGCAATGTTAATAGTGCCATCTTTTGGATAAGGCGGAAAACTGTGCTAGCTTCCCAGTGCCATCAAAAAATTCTCAGTGCAATTCTCAAAGGGAAAAAGGCATGTTTTTCTTGCTCTCTTGAAATCTGTCTCATTTCCCCTTGAAGTTCTAATCGGGAAAAGTTATTCTTCCCTTCAACCCCTGAATTGCTCTGTAGCATCTCTGTGTGGCATCCAGCAGTGCGGTCTCACTTCACTCAACTGCTTTTCAGTGGTATATCACAGAGAAAAATACTTCTAATGATATTTTTCAAAGGACCTTGGGTGCCTGACAAAAGCCACTATGGCTTCTGTAACTCCTGAAGGCTGAAAGCCTGACTCGCAGGACAACAGCAGCAGTTCCAGGACTGGTGTGCTCTGCTCTGCTCTGCTCTCTAGGATTGAACAAAAGGAAAAGTCTAAACACCTCAAATGCCCTGTGTGCAATATGATACTGCCGCACGTAATACTAGTGATGCTATCTTAAAAATAAACCCTGCATCTCCACTGGAGCTGGGCCTTTAAAGTTCAGTAAAATGTCCCAATTTTTGGAGGGGCCGGCCCTAACTGAGAACACACTCATCCTCAGTAGTCATGCTGATGCTTTTTGTGTCTGAGCCAAGGTTTTGTAAATCTAAGTCAGCCCCGTCTCTTGTGCCTCATAATGTGAAACAAGAAATAGCCCAGGCTTATAAAAATTGTGAGGTTTGGCCTCAGCTCTTATTGATTATGCAGCTCATAAATGAAGACCAAACTTCTGGTTCCTGTCCAGACAACAGTTGTCATGGAGCTCAGAGGCAGACATGGGCTGCTCTCTGTAAGCTCGGGTTTGCACTTCACAGTTTAAGTTGAACTTCCTTTTGTTTGTATACATTTCTCCTAAATAAAAATTTTGGGGTTTTTTTTTTTCAGTGTTGTGCTCTTCCCAGAATCAAAATACTGAATTCTATAGACTGGTTTAGGTTAAATACTGCTGCCATTAAAATAAAGGCAAAAACGTTGCCGATTTTATTGTAATCAGGATGTCCCCCCCTGGGATTCTGTAGTCCTCAGGACAGCTGCTAGAAAGCAATGCTATGGGCAGTTCATGCGAGCAGGCAGATGTTCTGCCACCCCTTCAGTAACCACAGAAATGAGGGCTAAACAGACATGTGAGCTACTGCTGTTGGCTCAGCTGGGAAAAACATAAATCTCTGACTAGCACTGGTCACCTCTGAGTGCCAGCCTCTGTCATCTGATCTGCAGCAGGAATTCTTTCAGTCCACGACTCATCTCATAAAGAAAGCTGGCAAAAGTAAGCCCAGAGTGTCTCTCTATCACCCTGGGTGACATGGGCCTGGCAGAGGTCTATAATAGCTTCTCCTGTGTTTGCATGTCTGCAAATTACAGCCACTGATTGTCTGAAATGACTGTGCTCTGCTGAGAGGTTCCCGCCTGCTCTCTTTGCACCTGGAATCCATTTATGCCACTAAAATACCATTTGTAGATTTAAAAAGTGCATATAAAGGCTGCACTGAAATGCTGCTCCAATTATGCCAAATTAAGCACATGCATTTGCAGAGGTGAACTGGGCCCATAATGAGCTTTAATTCTCAGGTTATTGATGTGAGGATTTCAGCTGCATAGGCAAGCATGCCCCCTACAAGCCAGTTTGGCCCTGGGGCCTCAGTCAGCATGCTTCTGGCAGAACAAGGCTTCATTTCAAGGGCTGGTTCAGTTGCTGTCCCTCCTTCCCTGCGGCACAGAGCTGCAGCTCTCCAGAGAAGAGGGGGAAAATTCCTCCACTTGGCACTGGGACACTGATGGAAAGCTCTTGAGCATGGATGACTTTCCATCCAGCTGGAGAGCCCTTGCACAGGCTGATGGCTACCACCCAGGTTGAATTCGTTTCCTCAGCACTGAATAGCAGGGAAGGGATAAAGCAACCACCAGACGGGAGGTTGCAACCAGTCAGTGAAGGGCACTGGTGCTGTAAAAAGGAGGAATCCCTGCTGCCTGTTTGGCCAGCTGGGATGGATGACTATCCTAGGACGCTGTGGGTTTCTGCCTTGCCCAGGCAGCTGCAGCCTCAGGGAACACCTTGTGAGTGATGGTGGAGCTCCTTCATAGACTTTGGGAAAAGCCCTCAACATGGCAGGGATACGCCTGTATAAAATGTGCACTATTATTCTCTCTGAACTGTTTTGTGTGCTGGCTGAAGAACTTCTTGATCCTTTACAAAAACACGTGCATCTCTTCACTTGAGCTCCGCACAGATCCTTGAAGAGGCAGGTTGTAATCTGGGTGCCCTCAGGAATTATGCTCCAAAGCCATATCGTGTAAGCAGGAGGGAAGGAAAAGTATCCTGGGGTTCATGAGAGCTGTTTTGCTATGAAGCACCATGTCCTGCAGGCAAACACTGTTTGTGCACTACAAATGTGGCAGGGGAAGCTGGGAAGAGTAAGAGTTATTCTGGAGTCTTGCTCTGAGGAAGGGAAGCCTTAGAGAAATCCAGTCCAGCACAAAAGGACTTTATGATCCCTCCACAACAGATGGCTTGAATTATTCAGGCTTAAACTAATGCAAGCTTTCCATGTCAGACACTGTGTGTTTCACTTAATGAAGACTAAAATGTTTTGGGCAGTGTCTCTTTAACGTGCTGCTGAAGTTTACATAGAGAGATATGTATTTCGGGCTGCTAAAATAATTCTGTGTAAGAGGGAAACTATGAGCAACTGAGGGAGGAAATAACACTTCTGAAAACTAAAATCTGTTTCAGAAACTGATGTATGCTTTAAAGAAGAAAACACGTTATCACTGAGAATTCCTGGCTTTCCACCGTGTGCCAATCTGAATCCAGTTTTGCAATTTCCACTCAGCCCTATCAGTTCTTGCTCTCTGTGGAATTTCTGGCTGAGTGAAAACAGGAGCAGTGGGCCCTCTGACAGTAGGGCAGTTCCTCCCCCAGGGAGCACTGGGGCGGTGGGGTATGGTGGTGGTTTTCCTAGGAACGTGATGCCACAAATGTATGCATCTATTTAGCTGCTCGGCTCATCCTGGCAATATTTATTTCTGGCTCTGGTTCTTCCAGACAAGCTTAAAAGCAGCCTCCTTGAAACAAAGTTGAGTACATGCTTGCGTATTTTGCAGGACAACATTTTCATAGCCTGAGGACCAAATAACAGGGTTTTGTGTTGGTTTTCTTTGTGTTTGTTTTTTTTTTTTTGCTTTGTGAGACACAAAGCTGTTCAAGGCGCACGCTCTCAAGCTAAACACTATTAATTCAGCTGATGGAGTTAACAACAAAAATGAAGAAGGAAACAGAGCTGGTAAAATAGCTTGTGATTATTATCTGAGGGCTGGGTGGAGTACCTATTGGAGAGGCAGCAGTACAAGCAAGCACATCCAGATTAGAGAAGCTGATGTTA
Source organism: Centrocercus urophasianus (assembly GCF_019232065.1). Lineage (NCBI taxonomy): Eukaryota > Metazoa > Chordata > Aves > Galliformes > Phasianidae > Centrocercus > Centrocercus urophasianus. Next base: position 2,666,752 of record NW_024885088.1, on the reverse strand, counting down.
CAGAACTTCTTTCCCTGCTAAATGTTTTGCTTTTCTCTGAACTTCCCAGCTCACTGGAAGTGACAGCTCTGCGACCTGCATGCACCAGGGAGACTGGTCCCAGCTTCCCATCAAGGAACATCAGGTCACGCTGAGGAAACAGAAAAGAACTATCTTTGTTTTTAAGGAATATACTTTGAGTTATTCATGTGCTCCCGAAGTCTGTTTGGTTCCTTACTACATGAGCTATGAGGCTTTCTAATTACAAGTATTTAAGACACACACAAATTACCTTGCCAGCCAAGATGAATGCTGCCTTAAAGGCTACAGGTATTGGCTGTAGAAACTTTGATACGCGTGAGGTGAGACACACAATAACTGTCAGCATCTTACAAACTATCTAAAGTTCAGTAAAAAGAGATGAGGCTCCCACAGTGTCCTGGAAACTCCTAGGTACCTCATGCCTGCTCCTCAGGTGTATGGCTGGGCTCACCTATCCCTGGACACCTTAAGAACCTTTTGAAGGTCCGGGAGGACTATGACCTGGTTCTAGGACTGATTTGCCCAAAGCACTGCTGTTCACGTGTCACAGGAGAATGGCAGCCGGTTTTCCCTGGCTCCCCATCCCTTTTTGCTTTCTTGCCAGCCTCAGGAAGGCATTTTGTGAAATCCTCACCAATATTGAGTAGTTGTGCTGGGGAAAAAATGACAACATAGAACATAAGCACTGACATGCAGAGGCTCCACGGGTGGTGGTGACATTGATAGAGGCAGACTTCTGAGAGTGCATGGCAGACTTCAGATGCCAGGTTACTTCTGGAGCCCTAAATAGCCGCTTAATCTGCTGCTTTTGTTTTCACGGCTGCAAATTTAGCTCTTGCAAACACGCCCTGCGATCTTTCACTGTGTTCAGAGTCGTGAGTTTGTGTCTCAGACACTCTGCCCAAAAGCCTTAAAATGGTCCTAAGCAAAGCTGGCAAAATGCACAGTCGTGATGAGATGCAATGAAATCGCGCTCCTGCTGCAGTCAGATGCAGGGTGCTGCGCTCAGGCTGCAGCCGGATGCTCTCTGGCAGCGAGCAGCTGGGGGCAGCAAGCACCGCTCAGATGGAGCCGGAGCCACACGCCCCACCTCCAAAGGTGGCTGGCTGTGTGAGGAAGGTTCTCAGCCCTCAGAAACTCACATCTGGGCCTGTGTAAAGCTCTGGCCTTCAAAGCAGGACTTCCAGAGCACAAAAGCGGAGCCTGAACATGTGAGATACAGGGACTGGATATGCTTAGCCCACACACTGTGCCAAGCAATGTTGTCTCCTTCATCTGGGTGTTTTTAGCTGTGTTACTCGCCCTCAGAGGTGGCCTCATATGCCAACTTAGTGTGAGGAGGACTTCAGAAGGATGTACTGAAGCACCTGTACCAACTGTCTGCCAGTGCAGGGGTTGATTGAGGTTGCCTGTTTTCTCTGCAGAAAGCCTCCAAACTGAGTGACAGCCTTGAGATCACTTCAGTGTCCAAAACGATGGCACCAGACCCTTTGTACCCATACCCTCTGCAGCAGAATAGTCCAATCAGTTGTTAATGGTGCTTAATACCTGCACCAGCAAACGCATCACCAGGGGCCTTTTCCTCTGGGCCTGAGGACTACACCTGCACAGCCCACCTTACATCCTTTGGACCAAACTTCTTCCTTCACAGGGTGGGGCTAATAAATCCCCTTGTGCTGTTAAGACCAGGCCTGGGCTAGGCTTCCCAGGGAGAACCAGGGTGCCACAAGCCAAAGCTTCCCTTTGCTGAAGATCCTGTGGCTTCTTCTCCCTGTCCCCTCGCCACCTCTCCCTGCTCTCTCAACCAGATGGGACGTGGGCTTTGGGCACAACATGGCTCTGCTCTGGAAGCCCTGGCAACACAGCAGGTTTACAGCTTTCTGCTGTCTATGGGGCTTTTATTACATGGATCTGGCTGCAGCCTGGTGTCATTCTGCAGAGGCAACTGGAGCTGCGTGGAGAAGCTTCACTTGGATGGCAAAAAAGCATGAGTCAGACCCAAGCTTGGTGTAACCTGCTCGTTTATAAGGACCTGTATACAAAGACAGTTCTTTCCCCTCCTTGGCTCCCACAGATACTTAGAGCACAGAGAAGCCTCTGCTCTGAACTCACAGAGAGTTCCTCTAGCGAGCTCTTCCTTAGAGGAACCTCACTTCTCCATTCCTCTGCAGGATGTTCTCAGACCATCTGTACTCCCTGGAGCTAGCAGCAAGGCACACAAGCCTGATATTTGCACTTTTGCACTTTCAACCTGCAGCGAGTATCCAGAGCAGAGCACTAGCTGTGGCAGTCAGATTGCAGGCAAGGCCTGCAAATGCATGTAGCTTCCTAAGGCTTGACCAAAGACAACCAAAATGCTGAAGTGCGTAGTTGTGACACCCTCTCCACCCAAAAAATCCAAGACTCTTTCAGTTTCCACCTAACTTCAGAGGCAGCCTCATTCATGTTTGACCTTATTTTTCTTCTTAGCCACTGCACATGAGTCCAGCCATCCAAGTCTCTTTCCTGCTGTGAGCCAGGTATTGAAATGACATAGCAGGGCAGGGCTTCAGACTTCATTTGCCTACATGTAGTCATGTTGTGCTATTTTAAGTACTTTAGCTTCCCGTGCACAGCCTCCAACCAGCTGCTTTACCCATCCCAGAACATCCAAAATACCCGTGTGACACTGGTGTGTCTGACACACAGTCCAGCAGGGATGAGCAAAGCAGGATGCATACACATGCCTGAAATAGCACCAAGCAGCTCCAGCTGGGCATCCCCTCTGTCCATCAGGCTCAGACCATGCAGTGACTGCGAGTGCATGCAGCTTGCAACAACAGCAACCACTCGGCAGTTGCACGGCATTGCATGCAGCCAGGTGCTGAGACCACTGCCCCAAGGAAAAGCAGAGCAGGGAGGGACAGAGGCACAGCAGTGCTCCCTGCAAACAGTAAACTGTCCTGGGAATAACAAGGTAACTTAAATAAGGGTTTTTAAATAAAGGCAGGTTTAATTAGAACTGCTCAGAAATTAAGTGCAGAGACAGAGTGTATTTGTGTGTGCAATCAAAAATCCTCAGACAGATCTGGGTCAGCACAGCTCCAGTAGGATCAGTGAGAAGTGCAGCATGCAGGAGGCACTGCATGCCCTGCATGCCAGCCCTCAAGGCTGCACTGCCTGCATTCACAGGCCTCAGTTACAGAGCAAATCATGGACCCTCTCCCCCTTCAGCTTTCATAGCCCATCTTCTGTATGTCATGAGATCCAGGAGTGTTTTAACTTTCTTCAATAAGGCCGAGATTCTCTTGAAGTCACATGATTTGGTGCCATAGGTCTGAGGAAAACACAGAGCCTTGAAACAAACTCCCACATACGATGACCCCAAGCTGCATTGCTAAGCTACTGTGCCCTAAAAAGACAAAAATAAAGGGTGCTTTTGTTCTCCCAGTAGTATGTGGGGTTGGGTTGCTGCTCCTGAGCACGGAGCACTGAGCACAGAGCAGAGCGCTGCTGCAGGGGCAGCTGAGGGAGGGCCCGAAGAAATCAGGGCAGCAGTGGAAATTCCAGGAGTTGTCAGAATTCCAGATTTTTGTGCCAAGAAATCTCAGCGTTGTCTCATATCATTTCAGGCTGATTCAGCACAAAGCGAGCAGCCCTCGCTTTGCGTTTGGCTTCGGCTGGGACAGCAGCGGGAGAGCCAAGCGTGCTCCTCGGCCCATCACTGAACCCTCAGCTACTGCCTGCAGCGCGCCAACCCGATCCCGCGGCTCGCCGCTGTCACGGTGCAGCGCGGAGCAGCTCAACGCCACGCAGAGCAGTGCAGAACAGAACGGGGCAGGGCGATGCAACGCACCACCGTGCACTGCAGCGCCGGGCAGTGCAATGCAGAGGAGGGCAGGATGCTGCGACGCGCAGCAAGTCCCCCGTGGAGGCAGGAAGACAGCGGGAAGGCGGGCGGAGGTAGCGCGCAGAGGCACCGCCTGCCCGCTGCCGGGCGCTGCAGCCCCACGGGGCCGTGGTTGACCGCGCGCTTGCACAACCTTAGCCACACCCCCACGTGACCCGCCGGCCCCGCCCCGCCATGCAAATCAGCCAGGCGGCGGCAGCCAATGGGGAGGCGAGCTCCGCTGTTGTATTTATAGACGCTATTTAAAGAGCCCCTGGGAGTCTCCGCGCGGCGCTGGGCGGCGGCTGGGCGAGAGCGGGGAGGGTGGGCACGTGCGGCCGAGGCGGGGGGAGGGGGGCGCGTGACCCGGCGGACCTGCGCGCTCCTCACCGCCGCCGCCACGGCCCGTGCGGACCGAGCGGGAGGGCGGGGCAGCCGCTGCAGTGGCCTGGGGAGTGCGGTGCCCAGGCTTGAGGCTCGCTGAAGCGCGTCCTGCTCCGGAGCTAAGTTCTCGAAGCGGTCGGGGGCATTCTTAGTTTTCAAAGCGACGTCTCCCCCAAGAGCTCGAACGGATAGCGGTTCTGGATCGCCCTCTTTGGCCATGGGCTTGTGGCAAACTCATTTGCTGCTCCCTTCTTCTCACGCTTAATGAAGAGGCGTTCCTTTTTTCTAATTTTTTTTTTTTAATCTGGACTTTTTTGACCGGCGAGACTGAAATGGAGATGCAGTGCATCTCACAGTGTTTGTGTCATTTCCAGGAGGCAGTGAAAGGCAGCGCTTTGTCATCACTGTGCAGCCATACGAGTGATGAGGTGCTGCTCTCGTGCGCTCATCACTGAGGAACGGCCACCTGAACGCTGCCCTGTTCGAATATGCAGACACAAACAGAACAGGAGCTCTGTGACTTCGTGTCTCTGTCAGTAATAATTACTTCTTGTGCAGTCTGAGTCACAGTGTAAAGTCCTGCTGAAACCCACAGCGTTCCCCCTCCACCTGGACACAAAGCTCTCTGTCTGTAGGTGTGTTTTTGTACAAATCCTCATGCCCAGCTGATGGCTGACCCTCTCTCCTTCCCACAGCACCACGGAGCGCTGGTTCTGTAGTAAATTGCAAACGTCTTCTGCTGTGTTTTTCCTTTAAAACTCCAGAATGTGCCTGTAGCAAGGCAACGTGCCTGCTGCTAACTGTGCAGAGAGGGATGGGGGCAGGAATGCTCCTAATGCTTGGCACACTCCCACATAAAGGTAGGCTGAAAGGATTCCCTCTGGCTTTTATTTGGGTTTCCTCAAGCAACCAGGAAAGGGGGAAGGAAAACAAAACCAAAACATTGGAGAGAAAAAAAAAAAAAAAAAACCCTCACCAAAAAAACCCCAACAGCACAACACAACCACACAAAAACGCACCCCAGAGCCCACCGCTGTGAAGAGAACTGACTGACCACAGGCTTCCAGGAGCCTCAAATATGTGCTGCTAGTTCCTGGCCAACCATTTGCTTTGATGCTGTGAGTGAGCAGATTGACTTGACCCCTGTTTTGTTTGTGCCTGACAGTTGTTTCCAGGATAAAGCGTAAGTGGAGCTGGGGAAGGGAGAGGCACTGTGAGTAAATCAGTAAAAAGCAACAGATTTCTCATGCTTGCACTCTTAACCTTACATCTGATGCCCATGCAATCAGTTCAAAGATTCTAGTCCTCCAACAACCTTTATGCTAAAATGCTGTAATGGGTAAAGTAAATCTTATGAGAGCTTTTTGAGACACTTAGGCTGCCAATTTCCTTTCCTGTTAAGAATCTCATTGCTGCCACAGTGGGAGAGAGGATGAAACATATTTCACAGATGGAATGTTCTTCAAGTGAGCTGTTTCAGTTTGGTTTGGGTTTTTTTTTTTTCTCCCTCTGTTTACTCTAACTCTATTACTTGCACTTCTGTTGGCATCTACTGCAAAAAGGACTCTGATGTCTACATTTGTTTTAAAGTTCTGTGTTTTAAGACACCCCGCAGTTTAAGTGAATATATGGAAATTTGTGTACTGAGCTCCTTTTAGTGCAAGGCATTGCTCAGGTCAGCAGTTCTGCAGCTTCTTTGTGCTCTGAATTGTACATCATCATTGGTGGAAGCACAAACCAACCAGGTCCAGAAGTATGGAGTTACACTTTTTGTGAAGTGTCATTGGTAAATGCCATCTGCCCAGCAGTTGTAATGCAAAGGATGCTCAGTCTCCACCTTTATCCTCAGTGTGCACAAAGATGTGAACAGCTTTCAGTTTTAAAATGAGCAGATATCTGAGGGCTGAGTGGGAGAAAGGAAGGGAGGAGGCTTTTGCATGTCCAAATGTGTTGGAGCAGGAGAACAGGGACAGATGCTCACACCAGACCCCTGTGGCTGATGAGCAGAAGGCTTGTCCTGCAGGGCAAGGTCAGATGGAGAGGAAGGTCCTGTGCTGACAGAAGGGAAGAAAACAAGCTCCATCTGTGACTGTGCAGTAGGCTTGCTGGAAGGCTTGTACTGAAATCCAGGAACCCCCTACGTGTGCTGGCGGGGACTGCTGCTACTTGCTGGTGAGCAGCCTGAGTCAGGGAATGATGCTGAAGTCTCTCTGTTCCTCTTTCAGGCTCTTACCTGTGTTTATTAGTCTACTCAAGACTCATTTTATTTATCAATCCTGAAGCAATTTTTGTTTGTCTTGTTGGTTGGTTTATTTCTACCCCTGAGGATAGGATAGCGTAGGGTATACTTTGGGCTGTGTCCTATTGCCAGACTTGCAGCCCCATTGGTATCAATATCAAATCCCCCATAGCTCTGGAAACAGCACACATCTGATCACCATAATTATGTCCACAACAAGACTTATGCCAATGACTCTCTTTAGCGGAGATGTTGAATATTAATCAAGTAGTTGTAGCAATATATATATATATATATATTAAGGGAGGAATGTAGTTTTACTTTCTTGAGAATGTTTCTCAAAGTGTAAGTTAGGAATTCTCTGAACACAGAAGTGATCTGGCTTAAACTGCATTGGCAGAATTAAAGCTGAATTATTTGCCTTGTGTTCTGATCAGCAATAGGGGCAGTACGTGGGGCCCGATAGGGCAGCTTAAAGAGGGAGAAGTGGAAGCACTACCTGTTTGGGTGGCAACAAGCCACCAGGTTGCTGCAGGATAAAGCCAAGTGATACAGCTAAGGCATTATTATACCAGAATTGCCACACTTGCTTTCCCAGTGTAGTTATGTCAGTAGGGTTGTAGGAAGATGCTGTTTCTCACATACAGCTTTTTGGCTGTTTGTCAGTCTGAAGACTGCTGTTCCCATCAAGCTGCCAGTCTGTAGAAGCACATCTTGAAACCTTGTCAGGCAGAAATCAGGCAGGATGGTTTGAATGGTAGGTCTGAGTTTGAATACTTAGTTTGGTCTCTTCAAAAGTTAAAGGAGTGTTTGCTGGAACTGCTCCATAGGATCTTGGATGAGGCCAGTAGCCAGAAGAAGAGCTTGGGATGGAAACAGATTTTACCAGCACAGCCAGATTCAGGAGATGCAATGTGTTTATAGTCAAAAACAGAAAAAAAAAAAAAAGAAAAAAAAGAAAAAAAAAAGAAAATCTGCTCTAAATCCAAAATATATCATGCCCTGACAAAAAGAAGTATTCAAGCCTTCTGTGGAGTAGTGTTCAGAGTACTTTAGTGTATATTTTTCAGCACTAAAATTGCGCTAGTCCTTCAGTCCTCATACCGGCTTGAGTGATGTCTATCAGCGTTGGGTCTGAGGGCATTTGAGCATATGAAAAGGAGTCAGAGTACAAAAACTGGACTTTGAGTTGTGAGTTTGGCTTGCCTTCTGCTTAGCAGGCTCAAGGAACTGGAGGAGTACAGATATGCAGAGTAGTATCCCACAGGAAAGGTCAACTCAGAGGAGCTGTTGTGGAAGGTGATTGTATTTTTCACTTCCAGTGGAAATCCAAATGGGGTTTTTAAGTTGGATAAAGTATACTCCAAAGGAACATTCCAATAATGTATTTGGGCCTTCTGGAGGTAGCCCTAAATTTGACTGTCAGTAGAGGCTTTTCTGTTCTTCCTTCTGTCCATCTTGTTAATTATTAATCCAGCACGTTGGGAGCTACATTCTTCTGAGTGACTCCTCCCATGTTTCCAACCTGGGCAACTTGTCTTACGTTATTAGTTCTGCAGACTAAAATTGCTCCTTCATGAAGTACTGCACTCTGGAAAGAAGCGGGCAGCAGAGTGTACAGAAGGTGTGTCATCCAGGCCTTGTGGCACGTTATAATACAAGAAATGTCTTACTTATTCATTATGCTATTCTTAAATGACCTTTACAGCATTCAGTAAAATGGCTTCAGGTTATCGTGGACTTTGTGGTCTTTTCGGCACATGCAATTAACAAGGAGGGAAAATAAATCTAGCATCAGAATTAGTATTTTACTGGAACTGAATCCTGTGCATAATTTAACACTTTGGGGAGTGAACATTCTCTGCTTTCTTGAAATAATTTAGAGGTAGTTTTGAAATAGAACACATTTGTATAAACATGTCTTGGGATGAAAGATCTGGTATTTAGTTTTCTCCTACATTACTGTCTATAGGATGTGCCATGCAGTAATCTCTAGTCTGTGATTTGCAAAGTGTTTCTCTTGTAACTCAAAATAGTCTGGCATAATTTCACCCCCCTTCTCCTAAATAAAGGACTGCAGGATAAAAATCCAATGCAATGTATTTCTGTGCTTGTATTATTGATGGGAAAACAGAGGAGAAGCTTGGTTTACTGTGTCTTCAATCTAGTGGTTCACATTTTTCAGTACTTAGCAAGGAAAGCAATTATTACCATGCATGGATTTCTCCAAAACTGTAAGCTTCAGAGTTACAGATAGCTTTTAAAAACTGTCCCAAAGTTACCCAGTCAATCTGCAACAGAACCAAGTGTATCCTTCAAAGGCACTCCTTTGTCCTCTCCTGCCTCAGTGGGACAGCTGGCTTTATAGATCCATGGAGAGAGATCCCACATTGATAAAATCAATAGTACTGGTATGACATTTGCATGAAATTGGATATGAAATTTGCTAATATATTCATGTCCATTAAATATATTGTTCTGTTAATAAAAAGCTTTGTTTCTCCTAAATCCTTCTAAGACTAGCTTATTTAGGATCTGATATTGTTCACCTGACTCTTGGAAAAGCCTACAGATTCTGTTGAAGTGCTGAAGAAGCTCTCAGCGTGCACCAGAGCAGCAGAATCTGAATCTCAGGCAGCAGACCCTGGTGATGGCATTTAGAGAGAGCTTTTTGCTGTAACTATTGTGATGTTTACTCAGCTAAGAATATGTAGTTGTAATGTTTGTAATGTAGTGTTTCATATGTGCTTTCAGTACCCGTAAACAAAAGCTTTCTCAAGTAAATGAACACATTTGTTGTTGTTTAATATGTTTGTAAAGCTGGGGCTCATTTATTTTAAAGTTAAATGAAACTTGTAGGGTAAGTTAGGGTGTCAGATACCACACTTCAAACTACACTAATTTGCACTCGTTTGCCAGTGACCTCAGTGTTTACCTGCATATATGTTATCTGCCAGAAAGCAGAAGCTTTGAATTTCTCCTGGATGAGGTATCCTGTAGATTAGCACAGAAATGCATTTTCAAATGCCTGGGTCAGAGCTATTTTTCTAGTGTCAGTGACACCATGCTTGTACCTCCTGCATGGAAGAGATTGTATTGAGTTACCCTGCTGTGCTGTGGGGCTGTAGGCTTGGAGCTATGCACAGAGCTGAAAGCCTGAAAGAACCAGCGAATTCAATCATAGACTCACTCAGGTTGGAAAAGACCATAAAGATCATCGAGTCCAACCATGACCTAACTAACCATACTACCCTAGCGAACAACCCTCTGCTAAATCATGTCCCTGAGCACCACATCCAGACGGATTTTGAACACATCTAGGGATGGTAACTCAATCACCTCAGTGGGGAGCCTATTCCAGTGGATTGAGGGTTATATTCCATGTAACCTTTAGAGGGCAAGTTAGGATTCAAATGGAGCAGGAAGTACACCAAGCTAAGGTGTCACGAGAATATCACTTGGATACTCGCATGGTTGTCTTGGTCTGATCTGCTCAGGGAACAAACCCCTGAAGATGAAGTATCAGAACTGTCATTCAATCCACCTCTGTGCATTTTCATTTGGCATGTTGGGGATGAATTGCTGTTGGTCAGAGGAAACCTGCAGCTCCAAAGCCTGAACCTGATGGCTTGCTTTGTACAGTTGCAGTCAGGTTCCTGGTTCATCAGACGTCATTTTCCTATTGATCCGGTAAGCAAGAATTTTCAGTCTGCTGTATTCGGGGTACAGAATATTCAGGACTTCAGCAAGGAATGTTCCTCTCTCGAGCACAAAAGCAATGCAGCCTTCCTTCCTAGAACCAGTGGGGCAGCCTGCAGGGGCTCCCACTGATCTCCCAAATCCGTGGGGATCTGCTGTGTTTTGTTCTTGTCAATGGTTTACGGGCTGGTTTGGCCTGGTTCCAAAACTAGTGGGGTGGAGGAACTCACAGATCTACGCCCTGGAAAAGGGAAACAGGGAAAAGGATTGAGAGATGGGCCCAAAAACAAAAACAAACAGCAATGATCTGAGGAGAAACAAACTATTTTACTAAATAAGATATTGGGATGCAAGATAACGTACCGTAATACAGTATAATTAGAATTGAAGCAAATAAATATAATGAGAGAGAGAGAGTCTGAAAGCTGAAGGCCTTACTCTAATGCTGAGGTGAGGTGATCTAGGGAGCATGCATACTGCCGAGGTCAAAAGGGAAGGGTGGAAAATGTTTTGTGGATGGTATTTATCTTCTCCCACTGAGCAGAAGTGGTAGCAGAACAGTGAACAGTCCTCTGGAGGATGTAGTAGTTCTTCTCTTCTGGGACAAGTACCTGCAGCATTAACTCTTTAACTCCCAGTGCACTACATGGTGTTGTGATGTGGAACACCAATAACCAAACTTCATAAAAGCATGACAGTTCTTTTCTCCATCTTGTGCTTCTGTTCATCCAGAGCTGGCTATCTTTCTGCCCCACTCTTGGTACAGCTCTGGATGTATTAGTAGCCCATGGTTCCTGGAGAAACCCAAAATGGCACCATGTGCTTGGTTTTGGCTATTAAATTATCAAAAGTGGGATTTTTTTATACTAGTATCACAATTGCTACTAATGATAGGGTTGTTTTGTTTTGTTTTGTTTTGTTGGTTTTTGTTTTGTTTTTGTTTTCTTTTAGGGTATAATTGCTTGATTGTAAAGCAAGTTGGAACTTTGCCAGGAATTAATTTGTCCAAGTGTTCTCAGAACTGCAGAACACTACCAGTGAAAATCTATACTAGTCTAGGGAGATGTTGTTAATGGTCGGAGGAAAGATACTTCTGCAAAGGAGACAAAAGCTGCATCAAACTACCTGCATGGAATATCACACCGAGAAAGAAAAGCACCTTTTGCAGAGTAGAGAAATGGCTAATTTGTGAGACTGACTACGTTGGATTCTCTTCTCTTGCCTGGCTGAGTTGTGTGCATGCAGCTTGAATTCTCTCACAATCAAATCTGAAATTCATTTGCTGCAGGTGTTTATGTGTACAACCAAAGAAGTGCCCAGGCATCTCATGTGTTTGCAGAAGCTCACAACAAAAATAAAACAAACAAAAAAGCTGTAAAGACTGATAAAGAGATGAACTGAATAAACTGAATATATTAGAATATTTGTATTTCCCATTCCCATACTATAGCAAACAATACCGTTACAAGGTATTGTTGGAAGAAAAATGCTGGCTTTTGGAAGAAAAATGCATAGACAAGAAATACAGAAGTGAAACCACAAGGTTGTAAGTGAAGTCCGCTAACAATTGCTTCAGTAAACAGATCACACATACAAAAAGTTAAGACTGACAGTTTCACATGGACAGCTGCAGTTCTGTGATGTGTTATTCCTCATCAAACTGAAGTAATAAGAAAATGATATGCTGACAATTCCTATCATTATCTTATGACTTTCTTGGGTTTTATTGCTGGGCTGTTGCAGATTTACTGTGTCATCTTGGGCAAGTGATTCAAACCTGTGGTGTGATGCCTCAGTTTCCACTTCTGCAAAATGAAGGCAATTCGTAAAGGTGCATAAGGATGATTTGGCCACTGAAAGAAGCTTGCAAAATCAAATTGAGAGCTGTTGAAACAGCCAACCTGTAAGATGGTAAGATGCTATTCTGTGGATTGTAATTAAAAAAATAGCTTCATTTCTTAATGTCAGGCCATGTCTTGGCCAGTATCCATTTTCTCTGTAAAACTCATGATGCCATGTGCTAGTCGTTGCTGAAAACGTCTGCTTTCATACTGCCAGGCTAACTTACTAGCACAAAAGCTCTCACATCTATAGTGTAAAACAGTGTACTTTTAGTATCTTTAGTACTTTGTATCACAGGCTGAGTAGAGCTGATTTTTCCTCCCTCCTTCTTTCCCTCCTTCCTTCCCTCCCTTCCTCTCTCTCTCCCATCCATCCATCCATGCATCCATCGAATGTAGTTTTGGTGAGGGAAGGACCTGTTTCTGAATTCAGTGGATATGCTCATTCAAATGTAGGAAAAGTGCTGGAACAGTTAAATGTTTCAGTTAAATTCAAGGTGAACTGAATAATAAACAATAAAAAACAATGAATTGTTTTTTGTTTTGGGAATTACCAAAATAACACAATAGCAGAGTTTAGGAAGCAAAAAACTGCATGAGGTGTTCTCTTTTTTTCAGGGGGGGGGGGGGGGGGTTTTTTGTTTTTGTTCTTTTTTTTTTTTTTTTTTTTTTTACTTTTTCTTTTAATTAAAAGGGA
>NW_024885088.1:2634964-2653903 GCF_019232065.1 Centrocercus urophasianus | reverse complement strand
TTTTTTTTTTTTTTTTTTTCCATATCCATACAGACAGCACATAAAAGGCCAGGCTAATCACTGTGGGGCATTATAAAGTGAAAATGTACTTATGCCTATGATAAGGGAAAAACAGAGTTTCAAGATAAGAGCTAACTGAAATCAGAAACTAGGATCCAAACACTGAGTGCTTATGAGGACTTCTGACATTGGCACTCCAGGATTAAAGAATAAAGCAGAACCTTGTCAAAAACGGAGATGATTACTTAACGTTTGTCTCTCTGTTCTTCAACTTTTCATCTTCTGTTGTCTAACTCTTTTTCAGTAGCTATGGTGGCCATTTAGATGGTGTCTTCCTTTCAGAGCAATTCTAGAAATCAGAAACTGGTGGACCTATTCTTTCTGTCAACAGATTCCCACTGAAGATCTACTGAGATCTCCGTGGCTTGGTGTCAACACTGTTTTCACTCACCAGGGCTGTCTTTTGCTGCATTGCTGGTGGTGAGAGTCTGCTTGGATTGGACATGCTGCAACGTGGTCTGCAGTGGGACGTGTTACCGCCTTGGCTTTGAGAAATATCAACAGAAGGTGATTTTGATTAATTGTTATTATTTATACAGTCATTACTTCAGGGTATTCTGCTAGAATACTGAAAACATCACTGTTTTAACTTAGTTGGGCAAAGTGTACAATATTACTGAGGTTTTGAAGTATTGTAGGGATGGCTCTCTTTTACTAAATGCTCTTATTCATCATGTTACCTTGTCATCATATAAATAGCCTAGTCTATACTTTTATTTATTGCAGATCTGATCTTCAGTCTATCATGTGTTTCAGTTTTAAATGGAAACAGTAGTACAGGAAGGTACGGCCTATCTTTCATTGTCTTTCTCCAAGAACAATTTGGAGACAATAAGGAAGAGAACATTGCAGAAAAACTCTCTCACGGGGATTTCAGTCTTTCTAGCACCTGGTGGCATTCTTTACCATAGTTTATCCGGGGGGGGTGGACACTGGGAAAATGCCTTTGGAGACTTTGTTACAGTTTTGTCCACTAAGAAGAGTGTGAAGGTTTGACTCTGGAGTGGAAATGAGAAACAAAGAGAACAGTTCACCTCTTCCGAACTCTGTTCCCCCCCAGTGTCTTTGAAGCTGTTCACATAGTAGAAATGGTTTTCTTTGGAGTGCTGTGTTGAGAGAGAGAACTAAAACAGTTGTTGGCTGCTTACCGTTCTCCCGCCTTGCTCCCAACGTTGCTATGTGCCAAACACGGAGCAGATGAACAGGGCAGAGATTACATGGAGAGTGTTTGCCTACTCCTTGTGATATAATCCTCCAGCTCTTCTAACGTATGCTGAACTCTGGGCCAGCTCTGTGAAGAGACAAACATCAGAGGGCACTATGGTGGTCTAGAGTAAGGGAGGTGCTGTGATGTAGAGTCTGATATGAGCTTGAAACAAAGCATGTAAAATCCTTTCAGTACTTTGAGCTTAATATGAAGGTATTAAGGGTGAAACTGATGGCATTAAAATGCTTTCTGCTTTCCTAGTTACAAAGCAGGCTGTTTGCAGCAAAGATTATAGACCATGGAAAATTGATTTGGGAGCATTGATGTTGAATCACACTGCGTTACCTCCACTGAAATCATCATTGGATCATTAGAACTGAGTACTGTATGTGTTTCCAGTGCCACACAGGACACAAAGACACTCTGCTTACCCAAAGAGAATTGGCAGGATACGCTGTAGAGCTATGTAAAACCAATTTGTTGTCACAAAAAAAATTTTTGACAGCATATATTATGTCATCTGGAAGAACTGATGAACTCTCCTTTTCCTGATGGTGCAAAAAGTGTTTTTTTCAAGGAAAGCTGTTCTGGAAAGAAGTGGAGGATTTATTCCCACATATCTACACAGAAACTCTTGTTTTCCTGTAACTATACTGGGTTTATTTTTAATTGCAGAACTGAACAAAAACTTAGTACCTTCACCATTAGCAGTTGCAAATGGACATGATGTAAGGATTAACTTTTACTCGAAATTCTATTTTTTGTCTAATTTAGATGGATGATTTCATGTATGAAATAACATGAATGAAAGTCTTAGCCTCTTCACTGAGGCTTCAACAGAATGTGCCTGAGTCGTTAGAACTTAGCGCCTGAAGCTTCTAATGTTTCCAGGATAGCCTGATGTAGCTGAAATAGGTGCACAGTTCTGCATTAACAATCCTGTTCTAGAAATGAGTTAATAAACCTGTGGAACTTTGACCATCACTGATGTTGAAGTAGGTAAGATCTGTAGCCTTGCCCTTAAGCAAACTCTTGCCAGCTCTTTGTACACTAGCAAGGTTGAATATGGCTGTTAAGCTCATTTTAGGTCTAAACTGTTGTTGTCTGTCTGGGACAAACTCAACTGCAGTTCTAGATTTAAGCTTCCCTTTTTTTTTTTTTAAACTACAGATTAATGTGCACTGCCCATCCCATCACCATGATTGGTGGGAGAGCAGAGAACAAAATCGAACAATGTGTTTAAACCTAGGAGATAAAATGCTGGATTCTTTCTCCACGTGATTTTTTATGATGGGAGAAATTATTCTGTTATTTGGTACAATATTAATGAAGGTGAAGATGATGTTGCAGGACAGGAGACTGATGTAGTCTTCAGATAACCTTCAAATAGGAAGCATAAGTAGATGCAGCAGCCTACTGTATGAAAGCCAGCAATTAGGAATTTCAGTGAGACAGTTAGATGAATGCACAAAACATTGCAAAGTAAAGAAAAGGGAAAGAAAAATGAAAGAGTAATTCTCAAGGGAGACGTTATAAGGAGAAGCAATAAAGTTGTCTTCTATGCTGTCAAGAGCTGGACTGTTTCCAGACATGATTAGGTGAGGCTGCGTGGCTGCTGGAATACCTGTAAGTGGTGTGAATACTGCCGTGTGAATTGTTTCCTTACAAGGCTGCCCCTGGATAAGAGGTGCAGTCTTCAGCTCCAGAGTAATAGCTGAGAACAGGCAAGAACTGTAGTCAGTACTGAAGTCACTGGTGGCTTGTAGGTGTAGGAGCTTGCTGGCTCACTTTTGATTGCAGGTTCCTGGGCCTTAGCTGCCAAAAAATCTTATGAATTGCTAGTCTCGGAATCTGTTATTTCTCAATCTTTCAAACATGCCAGAACTTGGCTGGCAATGAACTATTCTTGCTGGACAGGACCATATAAAATGTTAACATAAACCTCTTTGAGTGAACTGATCACTTGATTAGATTGTCTCCTAGGGAACTGATCTGGTGTAATAATGATAGTGAATGAAAGTGGCGCTTGCTTCACTGGAACGAGACTGTTCTGCTGCTCATTGGCGGCTTCTTTGATCAGTGTTCAAGGGTTAAGCTAATGGAAGCTAGCTGGTATGCTAGTGTTGAGTAGATATTACACTCCTAACTATGCCTTTGGTGAGGGCATGATGAAATGAGAATGGCGTGTGAGTATTTTTGCTCTTGTCTTTTGAGTAATCAGGGCTCTCTCCTGCAACTTTTACAAAACTGAAATTCTGAAATGTCTGAGATAATAGATCCAGAAGAGATGAGCAAGGAGTACAGAGGCTGCAGGAGGTCAGAGCAGGTGACCTGTTTTGTTGTTGTTATTTTGTTGTTTTTGGGTTTTTGCAGTTCGATTACTGATTTTTATGTCTGTCTAAAATATTTACGTACAGCTTCCTGTGCCTTACATTTCCATACAAAGGGAACAGTAGTATTTCCTTTATTTAATAACAGTGATCTGTAGTCCTTGGACAATGTGCTGCTATGGTTAAAAGTACAGTGGGGGCTCCTTGTGATGGGAGGTATACTCCTCACAGTGTTTTGGGTAGGGCAAATCATCTGGTACACATTCACAGACTTGCAGTCAGATCTCCCTAGCCCAGGTTTTTTGAGGTCTCTGTGGGGTAGGAAGCGAGACCAGCAGGGGTTAATGTGGTGATGACCTTTGCAGCTGGACTCCAGCTGCTGGTCCCAGCTGCCACTTGCACAAAGAAGGGAAGGGGGTGGGGAGAAATGCTACTAGTCCAAAGGTAGGGAAAGCTTTGCATTGAAGAAATTAAAGAGCTCTATGCTCATTTGCCTCCTGAGAAGCCCATTGTAATTCATTTTCCCCCAGTTCCCTGGGGGGAAGGATCCTTTCTAAACATGGTTTCCTGGGAAAGACAGAGACCATCCTCTGTAATGAGAGCAAACATAGCAGACTGTGTAGAAAAGCCTGAAAGTGAGCTGCCTTCCATACTGAAGACCTATGTATACCTGACATAGCCTTGGAGCAGCTGTTTTCAGTCTAAGTTGATATGGTTTGTCTTTGTTCCACTTTACATTTCTATTGCTTAAGTGGAAGGTCTTTTTTTTTCTGGGAATGACTGTGAAACTGTCTCTAAAAGTAATTTTTTTCAGCTGTATTTCTACAAGGAGTGCAGAGCAAAGCTTAATTGATTAGTGTAAAGTCTAGGAGTAATAAACTCTAAAAAAATGTTCTGGAAATAATATCATTACCTATTTTTACTGTCAAACCTTACATCCCTTCCTCTCTCTAATGTGACATTTGCTTTTTACACCTCTGCACAAAGGCCTGAAAACAGGCTATGTGTTCACTGTAATTATGAGTCAGCCTTTACCAACGGTGACTCAAATATGCGACTCTGGCACCTGTTTCATGTCTGTCTGGGTTTTGGATAGCACTGATGGTGGCACGTAAAGCAAAGGTAAATACGAGTGTGTTCCTTTCCTGGAAGCTATTTGTTCAATGCGTTGGATGATAAAGAACAAAAGCTGTTATAAAAAAAGGTGTTTACAAAATTGCAGCTGCAATAATAGGACTTTGTGGGGGGTGTCTTGTATCACCTGCTTCCGAGAGGGAGCGGCGTTCAGACTGAGTGCCACTGACTCTAACACTTCCTTTGGAGTGTCGTTTTGTCTGCTTTATGCAATTTTGGCAAAAGGAGGAGTGAGAATAATGTTAGCTAATTGTATTAACACTAGCAAGGCATATTGTGAATGAAGAATGCTATTTAAGTGTCCACTATTACTATTATTCTCAAGGGGAAAAAAAAATCTCAAGTGAGTAAAATGTTCTGCATCTTGCCCAGCAACTGCAGGTCTGTGAAGGAAGGCAGAATCAAGGCAACATTCTACCCTAGTTTTCCCGTGTATATCATTCCTTGAAGTAACAAATTACTGTTGTGTGCAATCTCAGTCATAGTCAGCACTGCACGAAGAAGACCGGGATAGGTATCTGTCTGAAGTGTGGCTGCTGATGTACAAATTCACATGAAAAGTAAGTTGAAGTGTAGGGAAATGCTCCTCGCTGAGTGTTCCATTTGATCCTGGCAGGTAAAAAGGCTTTTTACACCTTCTCAAGGACATCTGTGATACAACAAATGGCAAATTATTAGTATTTGCAAAAAAAGTTACGATTTCAGTAAATCAAGTTTGAAACCAGTTCTTGAATAGGAATCCATCTTTACTGAAAGCAGGGTCAAGGTGGGAGAAGTGCAAGACATGAGTCTGAGTCAGGCTCCAGTGAAAATCTAAACAAAGGTAAAGCTAAAAAGCCTGTGTGGTTATTCTGCCTGCAAATACTGTCCAAGGGCAGGAGTGTGCAGAGGGGGTCGAGTCCTGATCAAGTAGGTTAAGAGTGGATCTGCAGCTTATCAGCTTATGAATGCGGGGGAGGAGGACTTAAGGGTTTGGTCTTGGGACAAATGGTTTTCTTTCTGTCTTTGTCACTTCTACCTTTATTAACCTTTACAAACCATAACATTTTGGATTTTGCACATAAATGCTCTTAATTGCTTTTACTTGATTATGTTTAAGGCAACTGTAAGGTAAGGGTCTAACATCAACACAGACACTACTGGCATGATTGGCAGACTTAAAATCAGGACACTGGAACACTGTCACTGTGTCAGCAACTAAAGGGCCATTCCACAGGATTCCAAGAGCTCTCCAACATATCTCCAGTGATCCCCATTGGCCTGTTTATGTCTCATTGTTCAGGAGTCTATGTACAAGTGTTTTCTAGTGGTCGGCATTAATCATATTAGTCAGAACAATGCCGGAAGCCCAGAGCTGTGGAAGAAATCTTTATGGTTGTGGTAGAATTAACTAGGACATGTTTTTTTGCCAGTTAGCATGAATCACAGTCTATTCCTGATAAATACAGTGATAGCTGAGCTGTAGTGCTTCACTAGCAGAGGGGGAATATCACAGGTGTTTGTTTTTCCTGTGTTTTTTAAGTGCACGTTTGCTAGCATAAAACACAATTCCAAGAAACAGTATTCTTCCAAGGACCTAGGGCACAGACACAGAGGAAACATTTGGGAAATTCTCCCAAAGGAAAAAGTATGCTTCTGTTTTCCCTAAGATGTATTTGGTTTGGCTTCTCAAGGAATAGAAGATACCATCTTGCACTTCACATGTGTCATGCAGAATATTTTAACTGAGAGGAATAGCACAATGCACCAATACAGTCTAAGGGCTAATCAGCTGGAAGTAGCTTTGTCAAAAAGAACCTGTGACTGGTGGCCAAGTTGTCTCTCAGCCAGCAATGTGTCTTGTGTTAAGGAAGGCAAGAGCCTCCATTGTAGCATTAGGAGAAACGTTCCAAGCAGATTAAAGAAGGTTATCCATCCTTTTTGTTCAGCAATGGATGAGAGACTTCTGGCATGCTGGATTCAGTTCTAGAATCCTCAACATGAGCAAGATATGGAAATATGGAAGTGAGCCCAGCAAAAGTTTACTAAGATGATTAAGGGATTGGAGCATCTGTCATGTAAGGAGAAGCTGAGAGCTGGGCTGAGGAAGCTCCACAGGTTTTTGTCAGTGTGTATAAATATCTGACAGAGGGATATAAAGCAAAGCATGTGCGACCTGTGGGCTGCCCAGAAAAACTACTGTGGCCTGACCCCTGCAGCCGTGCCATCTTGGAGGTTGCTCTTCCCCACCAAGCAGCTCAGTCCAGCCCATCATTCAGCAACAACCAAAACATTAGCCCCAGACAATTCCTATTCTCTCAATGCAGCCCAGACAAGCCAAAACATTGGTCTCTCAGGATATAAAGCAAATGGAGACAGGCCTTTTCAAGTAGTGTCCAGTGACAGAAGAGAAAATGGGCACAAACTTTCTACTTCAATCAGGAAAAAGCTTTTTCACTGTATGGGTGATGAAACAGGAGAACAGATTGCACTAGAGGTGCTATCTCTGTCCTTGGAGCTATTCAACACTCAGTTGTGCATGGTCCTGAGCAACCTGATCTGGGCGACCCTGCTTTGAGCAGAGGGCTGGACAAGTCATGAGTGTCCAACCGTTTGGCTTACCTGGGCTGTACCTAGTGAAGAGGAATTGTCTTGGGCTACATATGAAATATATAATATAGTTTATTATATAAGTAACAAAAATTTTACTTTTTAATATATTTTTTTTAAAGCAACCGAAAAGGGGGCAACAATAAAACATAGAACTAGTGGGTTGGACAGGTATGGACTAAATGATTTTCAGATTTGCTTTCCAGCCGTAATCATTCTGATTTTGTGCAGGAAATGCTAGTTCAGGACAGAGAAATGAGAAGTGATTTGCTTCCTTTAAGACCAGCTAGACAAATCCTGATGTAGCATGCTGGAACGTGCATGGAGTCAATGAATGAGGCTCTGAAAATTTTAGAAAGTTATTCAGACGTGGAGGCATTGTTGGTGTGAGGAAAAGCCACAGTTAACTCTGTGTGTTGCGAATTGCACATGACCATATAGAAGCTGATGGGTCAGGTTTGTTCCTTGTTGGTAAGCCATGATTTGGGACAGACAAAAATATCTTTAGCTTTCTTGGCTGGTTGTGTGGTTGAAGAGACTGGATTCAAGCCAGGCGTCATGGGAGGCTTAGGCTATTCTAAGCCAGAAGTGAGAAAAGCGGGTGCTCGCCAGAAAGCCTCAGAAATGAGATTTGGTGAGATGAGTGGAACTGAGGGAACAGGGACAAAGATCCAGCCAGAGTAGGATATGTTGCAACAGAGGCAAATTGGCATCCAGCAGCTCAGCAGCACCAGCTCACCTGTTGCATCATCCGTCTGTGGGGGAATGCATTACAAGGGAGGCTCCTGTTGGCGTGATATCTTGCATCTTTCAAAAGGCTATGAGACTGTGCCTGCATTACTCTCCCAGGGAGAAAGAGCAGCTCTGGCCATTTTAGCCCTCTAAGTCCATAACGAGTGTTACTTACAGAAGCTCCTTTAGCCAAAGTTTTGCACTGGTTGAAGGACACTTCCTCAGAATATCTGGAGTTTCAAGAAGCAAAAAGATGCAAGTATTGTGGAAGATCATGTTAAAATTTGTATTTACGCAAAGAAATTAGCTAATAACAATAGAACAGTAAGAAACAGTATTTATTTTTATTATTATTATTTTTTAATGTCCTTCTTTTTTTCCTTGAATAGGAGACAGAAAGGAAAGAAAAGTAAGGTTAAAAAAGTAAGGTAAAAAAGTAAGGTCCGGGCTCAGGCACCTTCTGGTCTTTATCCTTGATGAATTGATAACCTGGGAAGATTTAAAATGTTCTTTGCCTTTCTCGGTGATGTGATGACCTCAGTCTGAAGTGTGTCCTTCCTGAATGTATGGATGTGTGAACGGAGGGCCATACTTCATGCGCACGCGCATCTGGGATCCAAGGACCTGGTTCTTGATAGAACTACATCCTGTGGCAGTCAGCTGCTCTGGTTGACAAAGGGTGTAGAGTGAAGCAGCCCATTTTCCCATTAGAGAGAGGCTTCTGCAAATAAACAGTTGATGTCTATGCCGCATGGGTGGGCTTTTCGAGTGTTTGAAAAGGCTTTCCAGAGGACTGAAGCATTTCAGAAGCAGTGGTGAGCTTTGCCCAGAAGCAGAAATGAGGGGACGGAAAGTTCTTCATTTTGTGGAGACCCCAACAGCTAATTAACAAGAACAAAGTGCTCTAGTTTGCCTTGACCACTCCTTAGCCCTCTAGGCAAATCCAAGGGGACACAAGGCAGTTCACTGAGTTGCAGTATGCATACATGTAAAACTGCCACTGAAGTCATCATTTTCTTTGCTAAAATCATTTTAACTCACTGAGACAGACTTATTTTTTCCCACAAACACATCAACAAATAACTTGCTCCCACCCACAAACATGCAAACAAATGTATAAGTTACACTAAGTGTTCCTCCTCCTGGCTGCCAAAAAAGAAAAGGAGATTGTTACTGTGACTTCTATTTTTAAATACTTGGGAGGTGCTCTAGTGCTACAGCTGGAGGGACTGTATAATACCTAGGCTCGGTCTGAAAAACCTCCAGTGGTACTGCAAAGGCTCACAGAAATAGCTGAGTGGTGAAATTCTCCGCCTAAATGATGTTAGCAGAATCATACCTTCTGCTTTAAGTTGAATGCATGTATCAACCTCCTTTAGGGTAGCTACCTTGCTAACTGCTAGCAGGCTGCAAATATCCTAAGTGCTTTCCACAGCTTTGTTGTACGTGAAACCCAGCCTATTAAAGCATAGCCCAAACCTGGCTCAGCCATCCCCCTCCTTTCTCTATTTTGGGCTGTGGCTAGGTGTATGGACTAAGATGTTTCACCGGACAGAAGCTGGAAGAAAGGGCCTGTTGTTCTGAATGGGAGGTGTGCTATGTGACATAGTGCGCAAAGGATGTGTGCTTGGAAGGGCTGATGTGCAGAAATCATTAGTAGGGTGTGTCAGCGCAGATGGGGGAACCCAGACCCAGGAGAAAGAGACAGAGGAGTGAGAGCAAGGGAAGATGAGGGTGGAAGGAGCAAGGGGTGGAGAAGCAGAGACTAAGACTTTCCTCTTTTAGCTGTTGGTTTGGTACAGCCTTCATGTGCAATAGCACTCTTAATAGACCTTAGTAATCTGATCCAAGTATTCAATGGACTCATTGATACGAAGAAAGGAGACTTACTACAGAGCTAATTTGTAAGTGACATTTATTCAAGGAAAATAAATGATTCAGTGATGACAGTTGAAGTTAGTGGCAACATTTGGGCCTACAGAAGTCACTGCTGGATGTAAAATACCTGAAGACACACAAAGAAGCAAACTCTGGAGTGCATAAAAAAGAGACTTGCACTTAACTGCTGATTTGCCCACCTTTGTTAGCTTTGTTTCTTCTGCTCAGAGAAGCTGAGTTGAATGAGAACCTGTTGCAAGATGTAAATAGAGCCAACTTTTCCTTTCCCTTAGAACTTTGTGAGGTTGGGATTAATTTGTCTCATGTGCGTGGTTCTGTTGCAAGAAGTACCTCAGTACTGATCCAATCAGTACCCTAAAGATTTTCCTGGTCTACACTTGAAGCAAGTGGTGTGAACCATCTTTACACTGATAATCCAACCACAGTTGAATTGCTCTTGGTGTCAAGATATTGCCAGCTTCTCCTTTAGGACAGCCCTTTGTCCTGCAGGTACAACACAAAGAGGCTCGTGGTAGGAGGCAGTGCTGAATTTGGCCTGCTACGTTAAAGGGACTCTCAGTAACAGAAAGGTAATTGTGCAGGAGGAGCAAACAAGAGAGTGTAAGTTAAGGGCCAGAAATGGATAATTCCTGTTTGCTCTCCCTGCTCCACACCTTTTCTGACCACTCTCCTTAGTTCTACCTGTGGCTTAGCTTCTAGTCTCCCTGGAACCACTAATTCAAATCCTGGCAGGATTACTCAGCCCCTCTGTAATTTTGAGGTTAAATGAAACTGTAAACCAAAGATTTTGTGGCAAAGTGTTTGCCCTGGTATGCTTACCCAAAGTTGTCCCAGTGCTTTTTGTACGTGGCATGCTGAATTCACTGCTGTCCTGTCACTGGTTCTTCATTCCTCCTGATGTATTCATTTATTTAATTGCTCTACTACTTCAGTACTATTAGATTAGTCATGTGTTTTGAGGGAGATAGTGTAATATACATTTACTGTTCACAACTTCTGCATGTCCTAATTGATGTAGTTTTCTTTCCATTCCTGAATTTACAATGAATTAATTGTATATGAGTTGAATATCTGCTCATTTAACATAGCCATTAATTTTCACAAAGGTACTTTCAGTTCAATGTTTAAGAATTATCAGCTGAGATGGATTCTTTATTCTTGAATATGAAATAGGACTGTGGGCAATTTGGAAAGGACGAATCTGAAATGTTTTTCATTGTCTGTCAAGCTAGAAGCAGATTGGATGGAGATTTTGTTGTTTTCCTGTAAGAGAAAAAAAAACAACAGCAAAATATGGGTGTCAAATTGTGACCCAACCCATGCTTTTTTAAACTCTCTAGCTTTCTAAACTTAAAAACAACCTTCTATGCTTTTCATTTTTTTTTTTTAAATAAAATATTGCCAAAAATATTCTCCTGACCTGAAATCTTTAGCTGCCAAGATTCAAGTCTTCAACCATGCTTTTATAGCCAAGTTACAAATCCATGAAAAATAGATTTATCGTCTAAGTAGAAATTAACTCGAACATCCTTAAGCCAAGATTCACATAATTCCTCTATATTTCAGGATAAAATGTCTGTTATTCGCCCTCTTCCCACCCAACTCTTGAAATGCTGTATATAAAAGCCAGGTATAAAAACAAATGCTTTTTAAAAATAGGTAATAACTCATGTTGTTAAAAGATAAAGCTTTGCAACCTAAAAACAACTCAAGGCAACTTATCATTCATTTATTTTCTCAAAAGGTCTTCCATGCTTTAAGTGAAATAATGAAAACTAGGTCATGATGGTGTCTCCAAAACCAGTGGTGACTGAGTGGACTCCTGAGCAATTGCAGCACTTAACTTGTTGTTCAGGAGTTCATGTTATTACTTTTTTTTGCAAATGAAATCCTAGCCCCATGGGACAAAGATTTAACCCTCTAGGCTTCTGGGACTCTTAGAGGGCAAATCAACATGGTGGAGGTTTGCCAGCACATAAAGCTGTTCTTACCATACCTCATATGCTCCATGTGCTATTCTGGCTCATGTTCAGCTTTCAGTTCAGAAGTCAATGAATCTATTAATGAGTTTCTTTGTGCGTGGGTACGTGGCTGTAGCTGCTCCTGGGGAGCCCCAGCACCCCTGCAGCCACTCTTGGGTCCTGCTGCAGCAAGTCCTTTGAATTCTGTTGTGAACCCCACAAGCAATTAGTACAGAGTTTTGAACTGATCTACCGTCTTTCTAACAGTACAAATAAAGATATGGAAGCTAAAGATAATTGATAGGATAGTAGCATTAATTAATTCTTGGTGACCTGTCTAATTGGAAATTTCTGTTTAACCCATGCAAATACAACTTTGGTCCCAATCATCCCCACTATTCATCCAAAGCCCATTTCCCACCAGCACACTCTGCTCCTTCCAAAGCACAAAGCCCTTCCTCGGGACGCACCCTAGAAGCACCTGTCTCTCCCTAATTGTGCACTTACTCTGCCTGCTTGACTCCTCCAGCTCTGCCTGCTGAAATGCTGCTGCCTCATGAGAACTGCAGAAAACTTGGCTTAGTTTGCACTTCCTACAAAGTGTGCCCAGATGGGACTCTGGGAGAATAAAAGGACACATCAGAGAAAAATCTCTATTTGCAGGAGCTCTCTTCAAGAGTCCTGCTGATTGGTCGGTTGGTTGATTTTCAGAGCTGCAAAGGATGTAAGTATTTGTCTTTTTTTTCCCCCCATCACAATGGTTGCAGATTAAAGCTGTTTGTATTTTAATAATTTCCATAGCAACATCTCACCAGCATTAATTTGGCTAAAAAAAGCTGTGTTTTATTTGTGATATTACAGTAAAGTCTATAAAACGTCACTCATCAAAGGCATTTTGAAATACGAGTGAAAAAAGTAGGGAAATCATAGGGAGATATTTTATGGAGCCAGGCAAAGTTGCTGGCAGTTGGTAGCATAGAAGAGATAACAGAAAATAGGGTTGTTTGTATGTTTTATAAAAATATACAGTATTTAATTCAGAAGTGTAGAGTTGGAATAATAATCTTCATATATGTAGCAAGGAATAGCTACGCTGTACTATTTTTTTCATGTAGATGAGTCCATGTGGCTTTAGCATAGGCTATTTGGGAACCACAAAAAGGCCCTTTTAGTACAGAGTATGAGCATTCACATAGGCACTTAGACCACAGTAACTAAATTCACACCCTGGCAAGTGTCACAATAGATTCCCCAAACAGTAACAAGTAATTGCTGTGAGCTGGCTGCTGTTGAGAGAGACTTGAAGGACTCCCATGGTGGAGAGGTGGTTAGTGTCACTTGTAGGCTAAAAGAGCTTGAAGCTACAGAAGAGGAAATGACTCAGGGTAAGAGAGGAAAATCAACTGATGGCACTGTTTATTAAAGGAGGTGGAGGAAAAATAAGCATAACATCATCAGGTCTGTGCAAAGTATTTCCAAGGTATGAAATTGCTAGCGTGAATTATGTATCAGTATATCAGAGAATCCTGTATTTAGAACATAGATAGACAACAACTGAAATGCCCTTGTTTTTTTTTTTCCCCCTGGCCTCCCCTTCCTTTTCTTCTCCTCCCACCCACTCTTTTTCTCCTTTGTAAACTCTGGTGGTTTAGATAAACTGAAACACTGATCTAGCCTCATCTCCCATTAGAGTCTGCAAAAGGAAATATCTGCAAGCAAGATGTTATATAACCAGGACCAGTTAACCATGTGCATCTTTCCTTTATAGTGACTCCTCTGTTGTGGATTCAGCGTTCAAGTTATGCATTTTCAGTACAAGTAGAACATGCAATTTGAAAATTAAAGTATAAACAGTCTACCTTATTTATTCATACCCCAATTTGTAAATGAACAACAGCAGCATAACCACTTACATTAGTCTGATTGTAAACCAAAAGAAAAAATGCCTTGAAATGAGCAAAAAGCACTTCTCTATGTCATTTATAAAAATCCCTTCACACAAAGAGATTTCAAAGCCACTGACTACACTATGCTCTGAGCAAATTTTTACTCCCTTTTGTGCCTGTGTCTGAAATAGAGCACATTTTGACAGACTATACATTTACGTTGTATGAGCTTTGTAAAAAAAAACTGCAATGTAAAAACTGCTGCACAGATTTGTTTGTGTTTTATTTATTAATTTAAATTAAGTAGGCTAAGCAGAGAGAATGCATTTGTTAGCTGAAGTTTCGACAGGATTTTGAGTTTAATATTACTCTTGTTAGTCTGGGAAAAGCTTGGAATAGTCTAGGAAGTAGGATTTAGGTAAAAGGTACCATTATTTTATGTAGGAGCCAGCCTCCTACATAATAGGCTAGAGGACAAATAAGGCGTCAGCTTCACAAGAAAGAGCTAAATCTAAGCATGTAATTTGGTGTCTGGCAGTTCATATTGACATAAACACACCCATTTGGGTCAATTTTTGTGTTTGGGGATAGGGCACAGTACTTTGTTGAGCTTATGTTTGGAAACTGTCCTTCAAGCATTAGACTTTGTAACACTGGCTTCTTTCCTCAAGCATCTGAGCTAATTGGTTTGCCACGTTTTCATTGTAACAAGTTTAGCAGTGAAGAAGTATGCTTTGAAAAAGCGTATTTGATAAAGACAATAGCATCTGTTAAGGGCTGAAGAGAGACTTCTGATGTGACATCGTTAAATGCCACACAAAATATTTCAAAAATTTGTCAGAAACCATTCTTGTAATGTTGCTAAAGAAAAGATGCATTCTTACCCTGCCCCCACACACAGCTAAAACTCTGCTTTTCTACGTTTATCCATTGTAGCTCATGCATTCAGTGTAGGATTTGTGTACCTTCTCCTTTTCATAGAACAGCTTGTTTAAATGAAAATGCATGCCTGTTTTGCTCTATAAAAATACCTTATTTCCAGTCTCCTGTGCTACTTTTCAAGACAGATCTTCCCTCATTACCTGCTTCTGTCATAATACAATTGTTGGAAGTACACATATTTGAAGAGAATGGCAGCAATTAAACAATGTAGGTATTGATTTCATTGCCGGGTAAAGCCTGGATTCCTATTTCAGTATGATCTTGTACTCTAATGTGCACAGTTGCTGTCACTCCAAGACCTGCTTAAGTTAAATGTAAACGTAGGCGGAATGGTTTTTTTTGGTGTACGTGTGCACACACACGTGTATGGACAGATATGGTCTGAAATCAAGAGGAGTCAATGGAAAGACTCAGCACTGACATTACTGTGCTTTATGTTAAGATTTACCTCTGTAAAAATTGATTTTTCTTCCCTTTTGCCTTTAATGTGTCATCAGACAGGAATTCTGTTTGTCTCTATACAATGTCTTGTACAATACAGCTTTTGAATAGGATTTTACTAACTGATTCCTGCATGTGAATGCACGTGATACACATTTGTACTCACCTAGCCAGCCTTTATCTTGTTTCTCCTTAAAGCAAAGAAACTGCAGAACAGAGTAGACTCAAATCAAGTCAGCTGAATTAGATTTCTGTAATGCATTCTAACTATATTGTTTGTTCACATACATATGCAGAACCTCTATTTGTGATTGTACTGTGATACTAATTCTTTCTCTGCCTTCAGTCAATGAGTATTTTTGTAATTAAAGTTTAAAGGACGGACAGAAACTGCAAAGTTCATGTGCAAATATGACTGTATCTTTTTAAGGAGTAAAGTTAATTCTAAGCTTTTTTAAAACTGGAAAAAATATATATTTGAGCTTCATAGACAAATGAAATTTCAGACTGATTTCACTCTCTAAGCTCGGGGAAACTTAGATATCAACTATTTCTAAGGAGTGTTTCTCTGTTAAAAAGAAAGTTTTGATGAAAATACAAGAGTGATGTAAGATGATACTGGTCTACAAGGAGCAGGAGCAGGACAAATATAGGACATGCAATCTGAAAAAGAAAATCGAAAGACTCGTGAAAGCAAGTCAGAAATTACTCTTTCATTTAGGAATCTATGTGGCAAAGGGGAATTTTTATCTCAAAGAGAGCTATTGAGGAAAAAGAGCAAGCTAAGCTCATTCTCTGCTGCCTTCTGTCAGACTGACTGACTGTAGGCTCTTGAAATCTGTTTGAAATGGTAAGAGATCTTCTAGCTTTAGGGTGATACAGCAAGAATGCAATGGAAGAGTAGAGAGCAAGAAGGAACATAAGAAAGTAATCTTGCATTACATGCTTTAGCTGTCAAGAAAGCATGAGTTAAGTGACCTAAGTGGGTAGAGATGGGGGTTGGTTTGTTTCTAGGATAAAAAATGTAAGAGAAAAAGCAAAAGAGAAGAGAGAAATTATTTTACTGTCTTGATTATTTCCCACCCCCCAAAAATCTCTTTGTTCTATTTTTTTTCAGAGCCATGTGTCCTAAATAAACATCAGCATCCTTGCTAATTATGTATGTCAAGGTGCTCTGAGAACTGCCTGGAAGCCAAATGTATTCCACGGTGTCCTAAACACCGTGCTCCACAGTCATTCGCTCTCCATAACTGTAGGGTGAGGACAGGGGTAACAGTCTTCAGGATCTTATTTTTGGTGAACTATACTATTTGCACAATGACATTTTGCAGTCCTATATCATCTTCCATTCTTGGGTCTCAAACAGATTTGTAAGCTTTACTAGCAGAGATGCTTTATAGGCATTTCAGAAGAATTCTTTTAAGGCCACTAAGTGACATTCCTTGTTTGTGAAGAACTGCTCTTGACAAAAAACAGAGCTGTGCTTCTGTGTTTGTATTCCTGATAGAAAATGATCTGTCAGCTCTTATGCTGATACATTGCTATATCCACCTTTCACATCATCAGGCTTTCACTCTTCCCCTTGCCCCATCCACGTGCCCTGGTTAAGTAGATCATTCTTCTCATGCTCCTTGCATTAGCAGCATTGGTGGCAGGTGAGCCCTCCCTGGCAAGCATGCTGTGGAAAGAGCAGAAGTACATCTCCTATAGAGATGTATTTGCCTCAGCATTTCTATCCTTTTGTACCACAAAGCTTAAGTCAATACATGACATGAAGAAAGATTTAGCATCGCTAGTAGGTGATGCTTTCACAGGCATGTGAAATCTCACAGAGAAGCTCTGAGCCTGCTGCAGAAGTGCCTGGGCAAGCTTTGCTCTATGCTGTGTGAGAGGTCAGGCTGGCCTCCCTCTGCAAAAGCAGGGAGGTCAGACCATGGGGTTCAAGTTGCTTGTGCTCATCAGTGGCTTACAGGATTAATGGTTATAGAGGGCTGCTAACCTGCACACAGGACCTACTGGGAAGAGATAGTGTAAATGAATTTAGATTGTTACTTTGGGGCTGATCTGTGAATGTGAGTAACCACTCCCTGTACGCAAAAAAATCACATGGAGAATGCCACCAAAATTATCTAGCCTCTTAAAACATAATTTGGAAACTTAAACAAGGCCATAGAGAATCTCAGAATCTTGTACTGACAGTGTGCTTAGGAGCATTCTTCACGTGTGACTTCTCAGCAGTTGTGAATAAGGCTTTCAAACACATCTATGGTGCCTGCAGTATGTGGGAGAAAACCCATGCCAGTCATGAGTGGGGTAGTTCCAACAAGAAAAAGAAAACTTTTGAGGATTTCATTAACTCTTTAGCTACGTTCTCCATAAAGCTGTGCAGTCTCTGCTCCTTAAAAATCAACTAGCCATATACTGTATCTTCCAGACAGGCCAAATAAAACAGAAGCCTGCACAGTGTCATGTCAGAAACACGTATGCTACATCTACATACATAGGGCAACTACCTACACAGCATAGGGCAACTTTCTGTTCTCCAGTTTTGACACTGCTTGCATCCAAATGGATGCAAACTGCGTGTGATAACATTTCTTAAGCATTCCCATAAGCCAGTCTGTCTCCTCACAAGTGGGGCCAGGGGGCAAGTGCCACATTGGTCCCCACTCCTGGTATGGTTCAGCCTTCCTTCAGAAGCAAGAAGATTGGGATCATCTTTATCAGTAATCACATGCTTCCATCTCCACAACTGGCAATACTGGCTGCTGCAGAGCTCAGAGCTCAGCAGGAGATGCAAGTCAGAAGCCTGGCCTCTCACTGAAGTGAGATCTTGCCTCTGAGAGGAGGAGGGATGCCTGCCATCTGGACAGACTTAAGACAAGGCCAGAAGGATGGTTTGGCCACAGCTCAGTCATGCTCAGTCCTCATGCCGCATGTGAGGGTGAATGCAGCAAAATCAGGAGCTGACAGGGTGACAAACCCAGTGATTCACATTTGCTTCTTAACAATGATACTTTTCATTCTTTGACCTATTCGGGGAAGGTCCACTGACAAGGAACTGCTCCAGAAGTGCGTATCTCTCTGACTTGGGGCTACATGAATAAAGTGGGATGTCAACTAAGTCCGAGGAGTCACTTAGATGCCTTTGAAAACTGAGAATGTGAATTAACAATTCAAAAGGCAAATTTGGGATAAAGATGGGCTTTATTGGAAGGAGGGAAATGTAGGGAATTCCCACTTTAACATTTGAGAGGCTGAAGTGTATGTTTGTAAAGCTGATTTCCCTGGACTTACTCTTACAAAAAAAACTTTAAGTGTATTTGTTTCCTTGGGAAGCTGAATTGGCATATTTATTGCATTTCCTCCAAAAAATACATTTTTATAAGTGGTGGATTTTTCAGGCAAGTCTGAATAATGTCTGGCAAATAATAAAAGAAGGGTGTTAGAGAAGAAAAAAACATTTCTCTCACTGAATCTGATGTTAATGAAGTTTTAAGAAATAATATGCTTTTATAGTTACTTCTGATCTCACTTATAATAGGACCATTCCTGAGTAGCTTCATTGACTTCAGTATATTTCTGTTGGTTTATACAACTAGATTCTGATGTAAAACACTGTACGAAATATCTAGTGTACTAAGCTGTCTGCTTCTTGTTCATAACTGCTAGGTTCCTGACTACACTGAGATAACAAAATTCAGTTTTAATGGATATGCCTATTGCTACAGTCCAAAATGCCTTTTCCGTGCCTTTCC